>NW_026921324.1:0-186552 GCF_032062105.1 Saccostrea cuccullata
TAGACAGTGACATCTAAACCCCCTTTATAATAATGAGTGTTCTTGCTCTTTTTACTACTAAATTCCCGCTGGACACGCCGTAACTGGTAAAATGTACTCATATAACTGAAAATGAAGACCTGATATCAATCATTAAATAGAATCTTAAATACAAGAAACCCGTTAAACCTTTTAGAAAAATAAAGTCATACATGTATTCTTGTTGCAAAAGTGTATATCGTCAATACGCACGACTTTTCAACACTATATGATTAAAAATGAAAAAAAAAATAAATAAGGGTACTCCCCGCAACCCATATGAATATAAGGACACTGTCCATGTTTTCCTATGAGAACCCAAAATCTCTCTACATATATATTGTTTTCCGGTACCGTGTAAAGAGGAACAACTCGTGAAATTCCATGTTACTCAAAAGTTACCACACTTGACATCAAGGCAAGAATACTTGTATGATGGCAGTGTCCATGTTTAGCTATGAGAAACCCAAAATGTATGCATGTGTCGAAATAAAAAGTAAAATAGGAGTTACATTATTGCATTATATAAAGAAAAAGCCTCATTGAATTTCATTGACTGGTATGAGAGGGGCATCCCAAAGCGTAACAGATAGACGTCGGACGGACGTACAGACGGACGGATTGACATTTCGATTACTACATACCTGTCCGTTTTTTAAGCTGGGGATAGAGAACTAAATTTCTTAATGAAATAGACAAACGATCATTCTTCAATAAAAAATCCGTGCTAGGATATTTTCACATGTGATTAGTCATCAACAAAATTACTTAATTAAAAACACTTATTCTACACACAGGTTCTCCGCAGTTGATATATAGTAATACGATGCGTGATTTTCTCATTATGTAGACTCTAGAGCCCAAATATTCAATTTGTTGAAATCCTAATATATACTTAAAATTTTGTTCCGATGGCATGATGTTAACCGGTAAGTTATACAGACTGTACAGAAGCAGGCAACTCACCTTACACAAAGGTTGTCGTTGCAGGGATTTCATATCTTTTGAAATCTGGTAGATCTGTTATTTTATATTTACGACATAAAAATAAAACATATCACTGTGTCGTATTTTTGGCTGAATCATTTCATAAGAATTGATAAGGCCTTTCTCTTTGTATTCAATTTGTCTATGGAGCACCGTAGACGGGTATGTTTAGCGGAGTATTAACTTATATAAGCGTTTTGTATTAAACCCAAAAATAAATTAATTTGTACCTTCTATTATCACTACAGGATACAAGAAAATTATGTGAGTGAATTCTGAATATACTTTATGGACATCACCTTATACTTAGCTTATTCCAAGAGGAGAAAGTATGAACTCTGGTGCTGTTTTAAAAATGATTAGCAAATTTATTAATTTATAGATACATGTATAGCTATGCCATTTGTAAATTTATAGAAATAGTAAGGATTTTTTTTCTGTTAACTTATTGGGAATATTATCTATATTTGCATTCTACAGAAATGAATTTACATGAAAAAAAAATATTGAAAACATAACGGTGTTAATCTCTTGTAAAAGAAAACAGATAAATTGATCGTGTAAATTTTTTTATTCAAAAATATCAAAAATATAAAGATAGGAGCCATCTTAAAAACATTGTTTGTTTCAGACAAAATTATCATCAAATCTTATCTTTTTTTTTTACTTTTATTATTAATAACGACTCGAGCAGAAAAAAATAAATATTATGTGAACTTTACAATATATAGTTGGAAATAAGGTTGTTTAATTCGTGATCACAGGGCGATACAAATTTCTCATGGGAATATATTGAAGAAAAAAAGAAATGAAAAATTATTCTGAAGAACAGGAAAGTCAGGAATAAAAAAAATCTATTTAGAAATCCACCAAGACCCACGTCATTCAAATGTATTAATATTATAAACTCAAGTTTTTTTTAATCATTACCCTTTTAACCAAGTTAAACCACTTTGGATCTTGAATTTAACCACGCAGCGAAACTAAACATTTCAACATGTTCAAAGAATGTGCATTTCGTGAGAAATTTAGGGATGATGTGTATAGATAAAGATATACATTGCAAATATGTTTGGTATATTTTCAACACTTTTTGACCCCTTCAAACAATTGTAACAACCATTCTACATATTACTGTCACATGTCACATTTACGAGCAAACTTCTCTATCAATCGAATTACGATATAAAAAAAATGTTTAAAAAATATTATGTATTTGTGAAAAGCATTTTTAGGTCTCAAATAATGCTTTTTACATAAGAAGGAATGAAAAACTTAATAAAATTTTACTGAAGAAAAAAAATTAAAAGGGAAGCTGGGTTACCTATATCATGCCAAAGTTCAGACATTACCAAATTTTGTGGATTTATGGTTTCTAGTTACAGTTTTCGGAATCGTCTACAAAATCCTGTGTAGCATCTGATATAATACATAAATATATAGTTATATCAATATACCTTTTGATAAAAAAAAGTAGACAAATGCTTGCCAAAGAATCATTTTCTTGGACCGTACAGGCTCAACTCCTTGTACCCAAAATCAATTTTTAAATATATCGTCAAAGCTCTCATCTGTTAACTCTCTCAGCTAATTACACAAACATGTTTATACAGACCTATAGTTATTTGCTATTTCAAATGTTATAAGCTTCTCATTTTTTTTAAATATATTAACGACTTAAAAATATTATATTCATTTTTTAAATATGTAGCTGATAATTAACTGAATTTTTTTTACTTCCAAGACATATAAATAGCAAAGATAACATTTTTCTCTTAAATGAAACAATAAAAGAATAAGATAAGACAAGTAATGTCGCATGGCCCCCAAATTTCTCAGAAAATAGATTACTTGTATATAAAAAGACACCCCAGTCTTTTGAAAGATGGAAACACCTACTTTTTATAAAACATATTAGATTTCTTCTCATTCGTCCATAAAATGAATTTTATAGGACTTTGTTTCTGCATTATCACGAAAAATATTAAGAATATGCAGTATTTTCAGCATTCTTACGCTCTAAGAACTATGAACGACTAAGAGTACCACTACGATATTTTGTTATTTGAGAGCAATACATAAGTACTTGCTTTGTATAAAAAATCTTCGTGGTACTCTCAGTCGCTCATGTTTAAATATTAAAAAAATCAAGAAAAAAATCGTGTACATTTTACAAAACTCGATTGATCATGATCAAACTGTTTTTTTTTTTCCGGATTAACAATGTGACGGGTATGTTATGTTATACAAGCTGCTTCTTGTCAAACAGTAGTTATTTGTAATTTTTTCGCAAGAAACATAATTTACACAAGTTTTTCAAACCATCAATATTGATATATATATATATTTTTATATATATATTTCAAGTCAAAATAGCTCAGTCGTGTGTCACTGCTGACAGGACATGCCATAGAAATTTCGACTGGATTTCCACTTTCCTTATAGGATCAGTCATGTTTTGGTGAAAAATCAAATGAATATTTTCCTGCATGCAATGATATTATACGAAATTATCCACAATACTATTTCCACTTGAGGTATTTCACGAAATTACGATGAGTACGAAGGGTCTGCTGTACGACGCCATTTTTGTTTTGAGTGGGAGCGGATCAAATCCTTCACACGCACCTGCTTTGAATAAATCTGCAATAGGTTATTTTTATCGATTTGTTTCTGCTCATATCGCTTCAAAATTATATGGACAACTTTTTTAAATTTGACATAACAAGGTGGATTTGTATTTTTCATTTTATTATTATCATTAAAAAAAATTTTTGGGAATATCCCAGATAGCAAGCTGACGTTGGGCCGATGTTGGCATATGGTCGGTAGATCGGCTACATATCGCGGTTGGCAGAACGATATTGGGCCAACATCGGTCCGACATTGTCATTACAACAGTCGGTGTATTGACATCGATCCAACATCGGTCCGACATTGTAATTACAACAGTTGGTGCATTGACATTGTACCAACATCGGTCCGACATTGTCATTACAACAGTTGGTGCACTGACATTGTTCCAACGTCGGACCAACATCAGGCACGTAGCATCGATTTTGAAAGGGGGGTGGGGCAACCACAGAATTTTTACTTACCTGAAAAAGTTGACAAGCAAAAGGACGGGAGGGGGGGGGGTAGTGGCCAACTTTTTTCAACTTCCTTTCACTTTTTTTTTGCTATTTTTCCTTGATATCACTATACTGTGGTAAAAAGTGGGGACGGAGGCATCTTTTCAATGGACATTTTCTGTAGTAAAGGTAATGTTGGGGAAAAAAGTGGGGGGGGGGGATGAGCCCCCCCCCTGTTGCTACGTGCCTGAACATTAATTGTTATTTTTAATGTTGAAGTATGGACATCTTTGTAATGTTGGCCCGACATTGTTGAACCAACTTAAATGTTGAAACGTTAAAAAATTATTTATTTATTTTATTTTTTATTTATTTGTTTATTTATTCATTTTTAAATATTCAATCCTTACGTAGATTTTCAAAAGTATGGAAAATAACTTAGATTTTTCTCTAAAACTATCGACTAATAGTACAATTACATCGGGCTCGAAGTCGGGCTCGATAAGCAATTAATTTAAACAACACACCGCGCCGAAATTTAAATTTTTGATTTTTGGGGGGTTCCACGCAGCCATGTACAGAAGGAAAGTTTGGAAGAGAGTAATGCGAAAAGGAGAATCATGACTAGCTTGGATCGAATTTCTGTTTTGACAGAAGATGAAGACGTTTTACGACCCGGTACTGCGGTAAATACAATGTACAAAATATTTTTTAAAGTATGACATGTGTCCTTTAATGAATAATTGCTTCTACTACTATTCCTTAGTCAGGACACTACACATAAAATGTCTGGCAGTGAAATCGTTTGAGCAAGCGCTGTTTCAATTTTGTTAAAATATTTTAACACTTCTAAACATCATCCATAAAGATGGATTTCAACCCGAATTTCCTCGTTTCGGATCGATTCAGGAATTTCAGTGTTCCTCTATTCAACATTTACAGAGTATGTTGTACAATGTAATAAAATATATTTATTTTTAAATGCATGTTCAAGATCATTTTCAGCACTTATTTTGATTGTTTAAATAGTTGCATGCAGTGGACTGTGCCCGAGACGATTCCCACAGCGCCGGCGAATAGTCAGCTTGTAAAAATGGTGAGAACCAGCTCAAATTTTCAAAACTATAAAGATATTGCATCCACTGTATACCAAGTAAACAAAAGGTTTATTTTCTTAATTTCCTTCTCCTACATAGTTAGAATAATCTAACTGAGTCTCGGTACAAGCCCTCACCACAGTTAGAATATGTCCCATATACTTGCAATGTAGCAAAAAATCGGAGCGGATCCGCTCCGAAACGATTTTGAAGAATATAA
Source organism: Saccostrea cuccullata (assembly GCF_032062105.1). NCBI lineage: Eukaryota > Metazoa > Mollusca > Bivalvia > Ostreida > Ostreidae > Saccostrea > Saccostrea cuccullata. The sequence continues at coordinate 5,394 of NW_026921324.1, forward strand.
AATGATTTGCACTGGGAATTACTACCAAAATAATCAAAACAAACCTTTTTGAGATTGCTTATGCCTTTTGTCCCAGTAAAATAATCCATTTAAATACGAAAATCCAATTAATTTTCTCAACGTTTTTCTCTCCATTCAAATTACCTGCCATGTTTACATTCGGAACTCTCTAGATTGTTCTTAATAAATGCACTATGCGAGTTATCGCCCGTGTTTCTTTTTACATTGAATACTACATTACGTTAAATGGGTCCGTAGGACAATATCATTTTAACGATAGAACATTCTATCTAACAAATACATAACAATGGATTCTGTTTCCAGGTAATCTAAACATGCTATAACTTGCACAGCTATGCATAATTATTTTACAAAAATACTTAAGTATAAATTATTAAAAATAGCTATCATATTCTATGATGCACAATTATACATGCATTTAATATTTACAGGAATCTGAATGCTCACAAGAAGGACAAAACCAGTATGATAAATTAACACAGAATATAGATTTCTTAAATTTTCTGATTAGAGCAATAAAATCACATGAATTGAAATTAATGTATCATATCTTATTCAGTGTAAGTCAGGCAAATAGATGCTTTAGCTCTAGCTCTAACCTTTTCCTGTAGCTCACCTGAGCCATTTTAAGGCCAAAGCGAGGAAACAGGAGTGTCTGGTATTAACGTGTCATCTGTAAACTTCTCATTTTTACATTTATCAGAATTTATCCTAATTTAAAACTATGAAAAAAAAAAACACTGCAAGATAGTGAATTTCTATTCTACTCTATACTGAACTGTCAGGTTGAAATAACCAATTGTCTTTAACAGACTTGTTGAGCCTTACTTTATTATTTGTAATATATAACAAATATACTAGCGAATGATAATACATCCTAATGGTCATCTTTTGTTTAGAAATTGTGCCAGAAAAGTTTGAAGTGTCTATGGGAATGATCATCATTGAACTTTCTGAGCCTTTCTACTTAAAGTGAATCCTCACCGTGACATGACCAGTTATTTGACTACCCTCTAACATAACGCCATCTTTTATTTATTTATTATTGTGAATTTCATGGGATATAAGTGAGGAAGTGATTCAAGCAGACACTTGAGAAAAAATTCTAACTTAATTAGGATCTTTGGCATATTCGGGGAAAATAGCATGTGTTGATTTTAAGGGATCTTCTTATTAATATAGTTGTGTAGTGGATATTTTGTACTTAATACATGTGTTTGTCACTCTAGTCTAGTCATTAACTTTGTACGGTAACTGTACATGGGCAACTGGAAGTTCACTGTAACTGTATATCCCGCTGAGGTTTCAATGACCTCTTCCAATGTCATTAAGTCAAATGCCATATTTTAAAAAAGAAACAGTTTGTTTTATTACAAAAAAATGTCGATCAGTGAGAATACTTTGAAAAAATGTGCTTACATTGTACATATATAAGTGTATATGTAATATTTGTTTAAAAACACATTGTAAAAGAAACTATTTTTTTAATTTTGAAAATATAGATTTGATCTATGATAAATTTTGATGTTATCATTATTTCAGTTTTCATTGTATCTTCCTGTAATTTCTTTATTATCCATGGAATTCCATAGATTTCCATATATCCTTGTGCACAAATATGTTGGGCCAACATTGGGCCAACATAAGAATTATCATTGTTTGACATTGGGCCAACGTAGGTACAATAGGAGCACAAATACGTTGGGCCTACATTGGGCCAACATCAGAATTATCATTGTATGACATTGGGCCAACGTAGCGCCAACATGTCGGTGCAACGTTGCACCGATTAGCAAAATTACATTGGCCCAATATAAATTTTCCGACATTGGGCCAACCTAACTGACAACAGTGGCCCAACGTTGAACCAACGTCAGAATTATCGTTCTATGACATTGGGCCAACGTTATTTTCAACATGTCGGCGCAACGTTGCGCCGATGAAAAATTACATTGGCCCAATATCATTTTCCGACATTGGACCAACGTAACTTACAACGGTGGCCCAACATTGGGCCAACGTAAGCTTGCTATCTGGGATGAGATTAAAAAAAAAAAACAACAACAACAACACAAGTTCTGGATGACGAGAGCACAAAGACATCCTAGATTCATCCTTGCAGAAACAATGTACCTGTTCTCACTTAACAGCTTGCTCTAATTGTTTTTTTTTTCTTTAAAAGATCACACAAAATTAATATTATGAAAAATGAGGTTCTATTGAGGATATGGCCGGGGTGCAAGCTATACTTTCCTTCCAAGATCCTTTTTGCAACTCAAAGCCATTTTATAGCTACAGAATTGGAAACTGAAACCCTGGGGCTGAAGGGTCTAAAGCCTCTTGTAAAACCTTAAATCATAATTTGACAGTGAAAAAATGTGAATCTGTCGTACGTTACAAATATTTCATGAACTTGTAGATTGACAGGCCCTTATCATTTTTCCTCATAAACTACCAATTTCATAAGTATCTCAATAATCAGTCGTCTTATAGTTAGGAAATGTAATAAAATGATCATTGATTTAAATTCTTACAGAAAATCAATGATTCTGATTCACCGATATGACTTTCTGTATCCATTTTTTTTCATTCGTACATGTAAATATCTATTTATAGTACGATGGAAAACCCATTTTTGTTTTGGTATTGTCATTATGTAACATGAGGCTACAATACATGTGTACTTTGAGTGAAATAGAATCATCACTCTAAAATCTTTTTGATCAAACTGTGGTAGATCTAGTTTTTTTCTAGTTAAATTATGAACTAATAAAGGGAGGATGTCACTATATAATGTTTAAAGTATCCTACAGGAAATGAAATCAGACAATGAGATTCAAGTTAAAGTTTAAAAATTATTTTTTGTAAACTCTTGACTAAATTAATTATTACAATGCTGATCTAGGGTTACAAAAGCTGAAGGTCTGTAGCTCTCCGCTTGGGTAAATTCGGACAGATGAATTGCCCCCCCCCCCCCCCTTTAATTTTTATACCGATGTATGAAAATTCAAATATTTGCCGCATACATACACTTACACTGTACAATGTAAGACTCTTTTAAAAAGTATAAACGAGTTTGTTTATAAGTTTTTCCACTGTTAAGAGAAATGTATTGAAGTAAACGGGAAGGAATTTGTTGCAATATTCCACGTATAGATTAAGCTATATGTACAGTGAACCCTCATTTATCCGGACACTTTGGTTCCCAGTCAATTTGTCCGGATATGTGAAGCATCCGGATATCTGAATCGCTAGTTGAACAAGAAAGAATAACATTTAAAAATTTCGTTCCGATGAAAAATCGTCCGGTTACTGAAGCATCCGGATATCTGAAGGTCCACTGTATATGGGAGTCTGCGACAGAAAATGCATTGCGTATTTTACAGGGAGTCTGCGACATAAAATGCATTGTGTATTTTACAGTTTGTTATTTTTTTTGTTGTTATTTTTTTACTTGTTACAAGGTAGATCCGATATCAGCTTATTTGTTTCCTACCGGTGACACTGGAGGGAGCTGTAGATTTTGTCTGTGTCTGTCCGTCTGTCTGTCTAGCTGTACTCTTTCAGTTCACATGTGCCACTTGTTTTTCTTCACTTTTTTCTAAACATTTGCAAATATTAAGCTGCGTAATTTTTTTTGTATGCGGGTTTTCCTTGCTGAATTATAAATAAAGTTTGCATTTTTTCCGCTTAAATGATCTTTGACAGAATTTGGGGACTTTCTTGTTTTTAACTATAGATTAAACCTTGGGTTTAAGGGACTTGTATTGCTGGGGAAATGATAATATCCCGATGTTTATTGAATATTATTACTAAGTAACTACCTAACTATTACTTGTCTAGGAACTTAGTAGGAAGATTATATAACTATCTAGAATTTAGGTTGCATACACATGAAAATGCCTTTTAAACCCCTGCTTAAAATTAGTTGCCCCTTTGTAAAATCATTTTCACCGTATGTCTGACACTTTTCATTCATCTAAAATCTTTAATACAACAGTTTTAAATCATAGGAGAAAAGAACCATGTCCCTTTCTTTTTTCTGCTACATGTATGTGTGAGCCTCCTTAAATGCCCCTATCCACTGAGATAATTACGGTAGCTTGTGAAGGACATGGTATGAGATTTTTTTTTCAATTTGTGGCCACAAAATAAAACTCGTTGGAACGAAATAAAAATTCGTGGAAACGAAATAAAATTCGTGATGTTATCAGTTACATGTATTTTTTCTGATTATTCTGTAATGTACATACGGTTTTGAATGCAGCTACTGGTATAGCATCGAGGGTACAAGTTTATAATTCATCTTTGCAAACATAAAGATTCTACCATCTCTGACAGATTTGTTTTCTAGCTAGTTTTGATATATTATATTCTCCCTCACTTTGTTCATCCAAATATGAATTTATTTAGAACCAAATAATCAACATACACATGTCTCGTAAACAGGATGCTGCTCGTTAGCTCTTTATTTTCAATATTATACAAATAATCTCCAGATAATCCCAATTCTAAATCATCTACAGAAGATTTAATTTGTATATCGTCCATTTTTTACACAAAATGTTCTTAAGACACAGTGTACCTTACTACCGAACAACTTAATATTCAAAGAACCGAGCGAGCTTAGATAAACGCCCAATCCTGCTAACTGCTATTTGTACCTGCAAATTACGTGGACCTAATTTCGAACACGCGACAACTACAACGAACATAAGTATAACTTGTATGTTCACATTCAATTTATACATTTTTATATCCATATCAAAATAAGCTTCTTTTGTAAAATAAAGTCTTCAATTTGTAGTCACTGATGCCAAAAGAAAAACTGCATTTTATGTGGCAATAGTCTAGTCTCATACAATACATATATGGATCAAACCTGTTAGAGTGACTTTATGCAAAATACAATCATTGCAGAAAAGGAAGTGCTGCTTTTTAATTTATATAAAAATGAGAGGTCATTGCTGCTGTATATTGAAATAGAAAAATACTTAGTACATAAAGAGAAATCTTATCATAGTTTAATAAATAAAAAGAACTATAAATGTTGTTTTTTTCTGCTGACTTCCCCAAGTCAATTAATCGAAATGAACATATTTTCATCTATGTATGCAAGTAGATAATTGTATGAATTTTCGCAAAACGTACTAGTATTTGCCAAGAGAATAATATATATAACGTTATAATTTTTTGTAAAACTTGAATATAGCTGTAAACCAAGTTGCCATTAATATTCTATCAATTTTCAAAGAAGTGTAACATGTAGGCAGGAATCGAGAATTATCGTGCATAGTTCTTTATTTTTTGATATTTCATTTGGTTACTAGGGATTTATATGGTTACTAAGGGTTTATTGAGTATAAGAAAGTTTAATTTTTACTCTATTAATTATATTTTATGTATACAGACAGTGTACATAAAATACACAAAAATATGTGACTGTCACATTATTATTTGTTATTCTGATGTTCACAGTGGTTGCATACAAACTGTTAAGAAATCTTCCTACACTTTTATACATTTTTTATATGACTGCAACGCTGTTGCTAAGGATTTCTTTTATGCCTGTAGGATAAAATTTTGAATTCTAAAGATACATGTACATAGATCTTAATCCTTAAGATACAAACATTGAACCTTACAATTTCATATCATAGTACACAAACATCCCTTTTTCTCAATAATTTTATGCATTTAAAGTTGTTACTAGGGATGTGTTTTGTTGCCATGGAAAATTAAATTCTGCATTTCACCTACAATTTACAATGTTTCTAGGATTTAAATGATTTTTATCATGTGTTACTTAAAAAAATATGGAATACATACATAGTTCTATAAATAAATGTTTCTGAAATTGACTTTAAATTCAATTCATGGTTGTTATATTTGATGTGTTGCTAGGCAACCAAATTACAGGGATAACACCAAAAAAATATCATTTACTGTTAGACTTGGGTATACTCTTGGATTACATATAATATTAGTTTTTTTGAAGAGGGGGCCTAGGTTGGCTCTTGTCCTATCTTATTCTTTGAAAAGGTGTAAGTTTTATTTGAATACTTCAGCAAAACAGAGGTTTTAGATTGTTTAAATATTAAGTCTTTGAACACTTCAAACTTGAAATAAACATATTAAGATATTATTTTGTAATCTCATGAAATGCTTTACCAAAATAATATACGGGAAAAGTATCATTAATTTATAATAATACATGTACATTATAATTAACAGTTCAGAAAATTATAATTGTAAAACAAAATAATAATAATAAAAAAAAAAAAACATCTGTAGAATACAGCCGCGAGGTTCCTCGGCGATATATTTTAGACACCTTATATTTATCAAGAAAGACTGGTTCAAATATAAAAACATACTTTACGAGCAAATTACATTTTTGCATTTAATTTAAAAAACGTTAATCTCAGTCATTAAAACATTTTATCTTTATAACTAAAGCGGTCTTACCAAGACATTTTCCATCAGTGTCAATTTAATATATTTCATGTACAGCTTTTATTTACTTTTTTCCCCTATTTTTCGTTCTTTAATTAGAATTTAAAGCTTGGAATTCATTTATCAGATAAAATCTATCCGATCTTTAGAGCCTTGGCATATCAGTAATTGCCAATGAGAGCAAACAGTATCTCTTGTTAAATTAATCTCAATCTAATAGTTATATAATATAACCGTTCAACTTTATACTTATCATCATTTCAACTGAAGATTTTCAAGATGAAGCACAGTCTTGGTCTTGCATTTTTGCTTCTTAACTTTGCTTGTGCTTATAACCTTTCAATACTCACGGACGATAGTGGACGAAATATCACCGACTTGGACATGAAAAACATTGATACCAAAAATGCAGACGTGGTCAGGCAACTTTTGAATCAGGAGACACTTATTAGAATGGCATTAGTGAAGAATGTACACATACTGATGAAGGATATGGTGGACCTTAAGGAAAAACTAGAGTCGATGGGATCCTTGCAACAAAGTACTGAAATAAAAGTAGCCGCTTTACAAAAAGAAGTGAACGATCTAAAAAGTGAAAACCAAAAACTAAGTCTTAAAAGTAGAAAATTCGAGGAAAATTTCAGTATCATCGAGGGAAACTTTACGCAAATTAATGAACAGTTTGAGAATTTTGCAAAAGAATTTGAGGAAAAAAGGGAAGCGTTTGAAACAAACACAAGTACGATTCTTGGTGATTTGAAAATTGAAGTTCGATATCTCTCAGTCACACTTCTAGATCTTAATGAACATACACTGGAAAGAGACAAAAGTATTCCTGCTATGATGGTAGAGAAATGTAACGCCTTGTCGGCAATGTTTAATGCTTCCCTGGATACCTTGAACAGTGATTTATCAGACACAAGTACTAAGCTGTCGAAGTCAGTGTCAAATCTGGAAATTTCCCAGAATGCAATCATGGCATCGGTGTTTGGTATGTATTTTCATTTACAGATGCATCCTATATTTGAATTTGCACAAGTATGATCAATCATTTGAACATTTACTTCCCTTAAGGTATTAATTTAAGGTTAAGCTATCGTTAATTTATATATATTCAAGAAATGATTCCTGGCCAAGTTATTTGAGTATAATCTGAGTTGGATATGTTAACTCTTGTTTATAATATTAAAAAAAATGTAAACTGACCTACACCAGGTTAAATTTAAAAAATACTTTGGCCAAAAAATAGTGTCATTCCCCATATTTTTTTTAATTTGAAATCACTGAACAGTTGTAAATGTAAATTTGCGTTACATTTCATGTGTTCAAATTTGCTAATATAAACTAATAAAACGGTAGAAAAGGAAATTATGGGAAGCGGGGGAGGGGGGGGGGGGGTTATAACTGATATATACAAGTAGATCTAGCAGCCATGATGTTTGTTAAAGTTGGCTAACTGTTTGAAAATCTCAAATTTTCCATAAATCCTGAGGACTAGAAATGAGAGGATTCCTTTCATACGCATAATTCATCTAGCTGTCAAGGGGGTTTGTCTCTGATCCAAACCAAGTTATACAAAAATAATTTGCGTTCCTTTTTGAATATTAAACTATAAGAGTCTAGAATATAAACAAAATTAAATTATATGTTCATAAAATAATTTTGGCTGTAACGCGTCTTTTGATTGGATAAAAAAAATAATCACAATTGTATAACCCGGCCGCGGGTTGTCAATGTCACCATGACTTACGTCAAAAACGTATCAATCCGCTTTACGTTATGTTAAAAATAATAATAATTTGAAGACGTGTTTCAGGGAGAAATTGTCTTGTTTTGTATACTTAATGATTGAAAATTAAATTATACATAATTAAATAGCAACACACGCTACACTGTACAGCTCAACAAACGTTTTAAGCTCACATGGTTTTTCGCACAAATTAAGGTCACATTGTTATAATATAATATTGTGTATCGAGACAACACAATACATTTTAAAAGTAGTCTTAACATAATTTGAGTTTTATTTCATTTACTGAAACATAATTCACACAAATCAATTGGTAGAACTTTGATATATTCATGGCTGAAAAAAACCCAACTATTTTCAGTTGAATTTTTGTATCTTCTTGCCAATTGCAACTGTCTTTATATCCGTTCTTTTGAAAGCAATAGCTCTTGCAGAAACGTAGACATGGGTACAGTACAGCTACTGTAACTTGTATTTTCTGTACATTTTGACTCTTTAACTCGGGATGGTAATAGTATTTTTCATCTGTTTGACTGCTTTATATGTTAATAAGATGGGATTTTTAAGCGCAATTTCTAAAATCTAGAATCATGAAAGATTAATCCCACTGTAAAAATTTAACGTTTTAAACCGTAATGCAGAAGTCTTTTCCATTTCATACAAGGAGTTTACTATTTTAAAAAATTAAACAATACTTAATTATCCTACCCTTTAGTGTGGTTTCCTTTTGCATTATTATCCCTTTTCGGCGCTGTGTTTCGACGAAACCAAGAGGAGTATGGTAAATGAGCAAAGCTTTTTAAAAAAATACTCACCTTTAAGAAGAAAATTTGAAGATTTCAACGACATGGCATTAAGGAAAGTTCGTTTATACAATTTGTAAAAACCCATTGTAGAATCGTATAGTCGAAACACCCTACCATTTACTTATAAATTTTCCTTTAAATCATCCACTTTGGAAACTTAAGATTATAATTTTAAAAGACATTTACGCTTGACATTATATATGTAATATAACGAAGGGTTATGGCATTGCACTGCAGTTCGAAAATAGTAATGTTTATTACAACAATGTGACATTAATTTGTGCGAAAAACCACGTGAGCTTAAAAAGTTTGTTGAGCTGTATACTGCTATAACTTGATTTTGAGTAATTTACACTTTATAAACTGCGAAGGTTGGTGTAGTTTACATATTTTAATGAACCGGTTTGTGGTTTATTAAGCGTATACTGCCCAATCACACGGTTATACAGAATAACTTGGGTTGTTATTTGATTAATTTTTTGAAAAATATTTATATACTGAAAAATTAAAAACAATGTATTTATGGCATTGGTACATGTATGTATGAGGATAAACGATCACTTCCAAGTATAATATAGTTTTGTATACCTGAGAGGTAGTGGATGAAATATTTATCTCCGTAAACTAACTGGAAAGAAATCGACAATATAAACATCAGTGTTAAGAGGAAAGTACATCAATTAGTGGAAACGGAATAAGTCATCATTTACAGTCATGTTCATATAGGTTAAATGTCGTTTACTAAGTATTTTGTTCAACTCATTTCCATTACCAGAATACATTTCTAGAAATATTTATTAGATATATACCAACTACACTTTCTTTTTTATTGTAAATATTAAATTAGGTTAAACTTCATTGATAATTGTTTATTGGTTGGATAAAGTGGCCGAAAGGCATGAACCACTTACAAGAAAATAGAGAAAGTTTATCAGTTAAAGGGGATATTTTTTACAATGTATTTTTATCAGACTTAACTCTGTATTCTTTTGAACATTATAAATAAACAAATAACTAATATTCAGATAAAAAAAAGTACTTCTTTATATCATATTGAACTGTTTGTATATCTTCATTTTTAATATTACAGGTGATATCAATACAACCCTAGGCGACTTAAAGACCGAAATGAAGCAATCTCAGAATGACCAATTGAAGCTGTCTGCTACTGTGTCCTCTCTTGAGGTGTTCCGAATGAATGTTACTAATAATCATTGCGGTATGTTTTGGAAAATTTTCTCTGGTTTAAAAATCTTAACATATAGATTAAAGAGAAACGATTTGGAAAGCAGTTCGCAATTATCTTAAAATGGTAGATTTTTTATAATCATTATGGACAACTATCTATCATGCGTCAGAAAAAAGAATCGCAAGGAGCTTCAAGTTACTAAGAAAAAGAGTAAATTATCCAGAATCATAAACTAATGCATAAATTATGCAGAATACATTAAGATATTGTCTCGAAAAAAAGTGTTTAAACATGCAAAAAAAAAAAAAAAAAGAAAATAAATATGAAGGAGTTCAGGAATCTTACTTGTGTGAAGTATGTAAAGTATGTATGCATCTTATGTCAATTATCAAATGATAATTTTTTATTCGATAGTAACTTAGAAATTATAGCAGATCCTTTTATTAAAGATTTGGGAAAGAAAGTGGCTTTCACCGCTGGAGTAACGTCTGGTTCATCATCCTGGAGCAGTGGCACACTGGTTTTCAATAAAGTCATTAACAACGTGGGAGGTGGGTATAATCCCAATACAGGGATATTTACTGCACCCCTCAATGGAGACTATGTCTTCTACGTCAGTATCCAAAGTTACGGAAACGACAATAGTGATTTACATGTGGACATAGTCTTCAATGGATCTATCAAGGTTCGAGCCCTGGCGTATAGTTATAATTCAAATGACCTTTATGAAACAGGGACAAACATGGTATCACTGAGACTACAGCAGGGAGACACGGTGTGGGTAAAGCATCACTCCGGTAAAGGTTATTACACTCACAGTGACGCTCCTATCACAACGTTCTCGGGATTCCTGATCTAAAGATGTGCAGTTCTCAATTTGAAGATAACAAATAGCTGTACGGATTGTTAAATGTATTTAAATAATAGTTCTGCATTTTGTCAGATTAAATGTTCTTTAAGGGTGCGCGGGTTGATATATATTTTTTGACTGACTTTGATTTGAAATGACATAAATAAAAAATCCCTGAAATATAAGGAAATCGTAGGTTTTCCTTGGTGCTTAGTTATGAGATTTTGTTTTGCCTTCTATATAATTCCATACAAAATTTTGCACAATTTTTTAACCTTATGACAAAATCTTATATAATTCTCCCACTCTACTTGGTAAACATTACTCAGGTTGTCCATTTAAATGTAAATCTATGATAAATAATGCTGATTTCTGAAACAAAGTTTGTTTGTGTTATTTATCCTTAAGCTAAAAAAAATTTCAAAAGGAAAAAAAAAATCATAAGAGAAGAAAAAAAAAAGTTTTTCGTGACTCGTAATTTACAATTCTGATGTGAGTTTAATCAAATTTCAAACGATAATAATTTGACCAAATTATTATGCTTATATAATGTAAGACAAATGCTTTTATATTTCATGAATGAGTAAAAACTCAAATAACTAGATGTGTTTCTGAAACACTATGTAACAGTTATGACGAAGATTAAAGTTGACAGATAGACAAACAGATAAACAAACAAAAACAATATACACCCCGATTTTATCAATTCGGGCGCATAGAAAAAGGGGAAAATGGGAAAATTATACTCCTTACCGGGTATATAAAGATCTCTAACTTACGTTTGCTATTTTATTACAGTAAATTTATTATATGTAACACTAACAGGGATGGAAAATATAGTCTTGCCGCACTTTTGATATATATCACGTTGATAAATATTCAAGTGATAGTTTTCAACTTGGTAGAGAAAAAAATATTTATGCTTTAATTAAGATTCATTTCACAAATAAAAATGAAAAAAAAAAACATTTTAGTATGTATCCATACATACATGTACAGGATCATATCACATGATTTACTTTTCTTCAAATTAAAACACATCTACATTAATTTTACAACTTCATGACGGACTCTACCTTCATATAACAAAATCAAGTTCCCTGTCATAAAAGATTATTTCAATCCATTTTTTTAATATCTCCAGCGTCATTCAGTGTGTTAGCTTTAAAATTTGCAATTGTGCAAAACACTGCAGTTCAAACATATGATGTAAATTTTATTTTAGCTATATAGCGATTTGAAAATTCCACTAAAATCTGTTCTCATTTCATCGTCTTAGGGCCAGATTAAAAACCGGAGATATCTACATTTTTCAAAGGAATAGAAACTATTTTGAACACTGTGAAGAATAAGAGCAGAAATAATTGCAGAATATATAATATTCCCAGAAGATACATGTATTTGCATTGTGTCATCCACGTGTTCTATGGATTGATATGCTGAGAAACCAAAAGAGATGAATAAAAAAGGGGTCATTTTTACTATTTTTCAAGTCTTTGAGTACAATTTAAATGTATTTTAACGTTTATCTAAAGATGGGTGCAATATAATAAAACAACAAATTCTGTGACGTTAGGACCATTTAAAAAAAAAATATCTTTAAAGTCACTACAGTCCTAATCATTCTTTTAAAAATTTATTTTATTCCTCTGTGAGAGAGCACCATAAAACACATCACATCAGGGAAAGCCTTATGTGAAAAAAAGCGACACAAATTTTTGCAGCCATCTTATTTATGAATCTAACTGACATAATGATTATTACAGATTTGAACAGGTCAGCTACGCATTCTCCTACTTAATTAATTTTCCTTTAAATTAAATGTAATAATCAAAAAAATACAATCATTGAATTACTTTGGATTCGAGCAGAATGGAAGATAACAATGAATATACGAATGAAATCTTTACTCATTTATTCCATTTACTCATGACTTTTTTTGACAAAATTACATGCCTATAATTATTTAAATTTAATTCAGAATTTTTATTTGATGCCTTTTTTCAGTTTGTTAATGGTCTCTGAAAATTGTTTATATCCACTCTTTAATCACTTGAATTTACAGAATTTTTATTGTTTAGTGTATGAATGGAACTGACATATTGTATACAGGGACATTTTCGCCCCCGTTTTATTTTCGACCCTTTCGTCCTCTTCTCTATTGGGCGAATTTAAAACGGGGCGAATTAAAATAACACAGCATATTTTGTTAAACAGAACTATGACTTGGCGAATTTAAAACGGGGCAAAATTATTTGCAAGTGCAAAATGGCGAAAATAACACGGGGCGAAAATAACCCTGTATACAGTAATTGTTATTGATCTTGAATACTTTGGAGAAAAATCTCATATTAGTGGATATTTTTTTAAGCACACCGTCACAAACCTGCAATATAAAATTAAGAGAAGGCTGTTCATCACCTGTCTATCATATACATGTAATTGACGCTTCATATTCTCTCAGTTGCCAAACTGTGTTAAAGCAGCGTGGGACATATATCATACATGTGCTGATATGAAGACGTTTTCCATGCACTCAGCATCTATTTTCTAATAAAGTTTTAATTTTAGCACTGGCTGGATACATGTACCTCATTCTGTTTTGGTTATCCATTTAGGTATTTATTTTAATTGAATCTCATTTTGTTGTAATTTTTTTTTCATTTTATTGTTTGAAAAAAAAGATGACATCAATGCACACAAAAAAGAAAATTTCAATTATGTTTCTGTTTCCAGGGTTCTCCATCATTGAAATTTTACTGCATTGCAGAGCTTGAGGAAAGCTTCATTTTTGCGATCAAATTCCCAACCGAATCACTAAGCATTCTAATTTCAAAAAAATACAAATTAACACACTCTTTTTAAAAATCCCTTATTCATTACACAAATGGTATGATCGTACATATCGATCAAATTAAAAAAAACATGTTCAGAAAAGCAGAAGAGGTTCTTGTCAAAACAGTCGAACTAATCGACAGTTTTGAAAATAAAATTGCCGTAGTTTTTTTTTTAAGTTTTTTTTATAGAATTTCCGAATTACATAAAAAAAAATAAAAAATTAAAAAACCTTCAGAGTGAAATACTTTTAAGAGTTCCTTGAACATGGTGAAATGGTATGCAATTTATTTACATCAATTAAATTACTTCTGTGCAATGTTATGTTTGACTTAATTTCAATTCTAACATAATTTTAGAGCCGTGGCTCTATAGAGAAAAACATATTTAAACTTTATTTTAAATAATACAACTACAAAATAACCGTTACATGGAAGTGTGAAATCAAATTATTGTTCCTTCATGCTTTAAGTCCGGCGAGGGTTTAGAAGAAATTGATTCATTATGCAAGATGAAGCCAAGGTAATTAAGTGCCCTCCCTTTAAGAATTGAAAGACGATAGAATCGTTTGATTAAAGTTTCCATTAGAGAGAGTTTGTATGTTTGGAGTTTCTAATTATCACAAATCTACTGTGTCTGCAAAATCTTTACTGTGTCGCACACATAAAATTTAAAACGTTTCTGTCTCGGAGAAAATCTTACTGTGTCGGGAGCAACACAGTAAAACAGCTTATGGAGAACCCTGCGTTTCATTTAAGCTCTTAATCAAAAACAAAAAGCTGTGTCACCTGTTAACATGCAAAGGTCAAAATTTAATACTCTGCTTCCTAGCTATTCTCATAAACTATGATACTTCATTAGATATTGTGAAATATAATAAAAGGATAAAATAAAATCATTTAGCAAACTTCAATAGAAATTATCTTTTTATTATTTGGATACTGTGACATTCTAATAATATCTGAGGGAAAACTAAAATTTGAGACAAACCAAACAAAGAAAAGCTAAAATAACACTAGAATCCAAAGCCAGTGCATCATCTAACGCGGGATGCTTCACTCAATGCTCTTTCTGAAACCAATTTAAGAGCCTCTATTTTCCTCTACATGTAGAAAGATCCTTGAAAACTTAATTGGATGATTGAGTAATAAGATATTGGTATGAAAATTCTAGACAGGCATGTGATATTAATCGACAAAGGGCCATATCAAATCATAATCTTTCTGTGTCAACACAAAATATTTGAAATTTTTGCACATTTGTAAAACTGATGAAGGATTTGAATTTTTAGTTCACCTGAGCTGAAAGCTTAAGTGAGCTTTTCTGATCTCTTTTCTCTTGTCCGTCTGTTCGTCCGTCCGTCTGTCTGTAAACTTTTAACATTTCCGACTGCTTCTCTGGAACCACAAGTTATGATTGATCATATTTCTTTTGAAGCATCCTCAGGAAGTGCAGATTTAAGTTTGACCAAATCATGACCCCTGGGGGTAGGGTGCCGCCACGATGGATGAACATAATTTTACTTAGGAATATATAGGATTTTTTTTTCAAAGAAATCAAAGCCATGATTTGTCATATTTAAGTTGGGCAGGGGGTGGGGGTGGGGGAGGGGTGGTTCACAATATAAGTTCAAATGTAAAGGTTAAAGTCACAGGCAGTCAAGAAATATGCAAGCATCTTTAATTAGTGTAGATTCAAGTTTGTTCAAATCATATCCTCTCCCCAGGACTTTAAGGATTGGTTGGGACCACTTTTTGGTTCAAACATTGATTCCTGATTTTTTTCCTAGCCGTAGTGTTCAGGTGAGTGATGTGGCCCATTGAACTCTTGTTCATTTTCCCAGGATTATTTCATAACAATAATGATTGTTTAGATAAAAAAATTTACCATCACATAAAAGAAATGTAGCTGTAAGTTTATAATTGAAAGTCGGGTTTGTTGAAAAATAAGTTTATAAAAACACTTAACCAACACCCTTCAGCGTCTAAATTGTTAAGTGGAGCCTGGGAAAGTAAACATTTCAGTCTGAAGCTTACAATTGCATTTCAACTTAAGATTAACAAGATGAAGTACGTTCTCTATTTTGTATTGCTGTTATTGCATTGTGCATCTGTTCATACTTTTTCTATATTCACTGATGATAGTGATCAAAACACTACCGAATTGGACATGAAAAACATTGATACCAAGAACGCGGACGTGGTCAGGCAACTTTTGAATCAGGAGACACTTATTAGAATGGCTTTGGTCAGGAATGTACACATACTAATGAAGGATATGGTGGACCTTAAGAAAAAACATGAGTCGATGGAATCTTTACAACAGAGTACAGAAATAAAAGTTACAGCCTTACAACAGGAAGTGAGGGACCTTAAACGGGAAAACCAAAAACTTGACCTCGAAAACAGAAAATTTGCAGAAACTTTTAATCTCGTTAAAGATAACTTTACGCAGATTAGTGATCAGTTTAAAGACTTTGCTAAAGAATTAGAGAAAGAAAGAGAAGCGTTCGAAACAAATACAAGTATTGTTCTAAGTGATTTGAAAATTGAAGTTCGATATCTCTCAGTCACACTCCTAGATCTTAATAAACATACACTGGAAAGAGAAAAAATTATTCCGGATATGATGGACGAGAAATGTAACGTCTTGTCAGCGATGTTTAACACTTCACTGGAAACCTTGAACAATGATTTAACAGCAATCAGCACTAAACTGTCGAAGTCAGTTTCAAATCTTGAAAACTCACAAAATGCAATTATAGTATCTGTGTTTGGTAAGTATTTCTTTTTGTTTCTTCTCATTGATCTATGTGACTTTATGATAAATAATTTGAACATTTACGTTAAGTCAAGCCATTGATTTCCATGATTACTGTAAACCAACTTTTATTCGTGTGCGAGAAATTTTCGCGAAGTTCACGAGAGCCTCATCATCACGAATATTTCTCCCCGGGAACCAGTTCTTTAAGTCTCTGCGTTTATTAACAACATATCAAATAAGGCTTGATCGCAAAAATTAATTGTCGTGAACTAATCTAACGCCAGTAAATCGTGAAATAAAATGGCATCGAATAAAAGTTGGTTTACAGTATACATGGTTAAAAGCACTGGTAGTGTGATACATATGTAAATGGTCTTTTTTCAAGTGGAATATATTTATATTATCAAAACGGAAGATGCAAAATACTTTATATCACTATTAACAAACTCACTGAAAAGAAAGAGAGCCCATGTCGGTTCTAATCCAAGTCTTGTTAAAAATATTTCTGAATTTCATATTAGAAAATTTGTTCTGACAAATTAAATTAAATGTAGTAATAACGTTTTATTTTTATTCTTTGAAAAAAGGGGTTGTACAAATCTGTTCTAACAAAATTAGCTTTTTATGCATTGTAACGTTTTTTTAAAAAGGTATTATAAGGCATCTAATTTAACCAATTCTGTTATTCGCGATATTGAATTCAAATGTATTATCTAATTAGACATAAATGGGATTCCTTACAAAGACGAATTAAGACCTTTCAAAAAATATGTTTTAAATTTTAAGCAACAAATTGTCGATTTTAATTTAGGTAATTTTGTTATCTAAGACAATTTTATCTACTAGTAATATGCCATAGCACATTTGATTTTCATGAAAGGTTTGTTGAATTAAGGAATGTCACGTAGGCATATTTAATGAAGCGCGCTAGCGCAAGTCTGTGTGATTCATACACCAATAATTCACACTAAACTTAAAAAATTAAAAACATAAGAAATTAACATAAATTAACATAAGAAACGAGAAATTTTTGCGAGAGCCTCATGCTCGCTGTTAACCGGTCCTTAAATCCTAATTGTCTAATAAGAACAGATTTGATAGCGAAAATTAATCGCAGCGATCTAATTTGCCCATAGTTAATCGTGAAATAGAGTTGTCGAGGAAAAAAAGATGGTTTACAGTATCATCTGTAATTTTTATGAGGAATTCTAATATAAAGTTTTTTTTTCTCTTTCAGGTGATATCAACAAAACCTTGGATGAATTACAGACTGAACTAAAAGAAACACACAATAGTCAACTGAAGTTGTCTGCCTCTGTATCCTCTCTAGAGGTGTTTCGAATGAATGTTTCCAATAACCATTGTGGTAAGAATTTATAAAAACAATTAAATTGGTTTAAAACTAAAATTCCATTGCATGTGAATTATTGTTAATATCTGTCTTGAGTATGACATTATTTTTCTCCGAAGGATTTCTTAGAGAAAGAAATCATAATTACAAAAAAATTACATAGGCAGAGTGTTTTTTAATAAAAATCGGGCAAAAGATGAAAATTAAAAAAAAAATCTCTACCCTTAAATATTTTAATAGTTAGGCTTTGAACAAACCATATCAATCTAATTTTCTAGGCATACAATGTAAAAGCTTTGTTTTGTCCTTACTTTCATAGAAATACGTCTCATTCGTATAGATTTTGGAAAGAAAGTGGCTTTCACGGCTGGAGTGACGTCTTCGTCCACTTCCTGGAACAGTGGCACACTAGTTTTCAATAAGGTCATTAACAACGTGGGAGGTGGCTATAATCCCAATACAGGGATATTTACCGCACCCCTCAATGGAGACTATGTCTTCTATGTCAGTATCCAAAGTGCTGGTGCCGACTTCTATGATATTTATGTAGACATTGTGTTCAATGGATCTAGCAAGGTTCGAGCGATGGCCTATAATTATAATTCTAACGATCTGCACGAAACAGGGACAAACATGGTGACACTGAGACTACAGCAGGGAGACACGGTGTGGGTTAAACATCACTCTGGTACAGGTTACTACACTCACAGTGACGCTCCTATCACAACGTTCTCTGGATTCCTAACCTAAATGTGTGCAGTCCTGTATTTGAAGACAACAAATATCTATACAGAATGTCAATTGTTGTAAAATCATGGGTATGCATTGTTTCATTGTAACCTACATGATAAAATAAAATAAAAAAAAAACATATCAAAGTTCGAAAAAGTCATATAACAGAAAGAAAAAAAATAATCTGAATAGACTTAATTATACATTACTGTATAAATAACAATATTTATAGATTTGAATTGAATTCGCAACGACCACTTAAAATGAAGAGCACATTAATAGAATATTGCACTTATATTTTGTTAGACATTTAATTCAATATTTTATCAATTGCAAGTGCGCTCTAGCAAAAATTGTATTTGTGGCTTTGGTCCACTTTGGGTTGACGATATATTAAACCATGAGTGAGTCATTCTTTTCATAAAGTTATCATACAGTGTATAAGCATACATTTTATTTCATGTTTGTTTTCCTCAAAAATCTCTTTCTCAGAACTCAGATTTTTACGTAACTGAAAATTAACATATTAAGGGATTTGAATTGTAAGGAAGGAATAGTTTTGCTAGTTAGTAATCACTACTGATACCACAAATAACTTAACAAAGACTGAGATATTGAGATGTAGTAGTCGTAAATGAGATCATTTACAAACACAACAACAACAAAAAAAAAACATCACGGCAGCGGAATATAAACTCACATATTAGGGAAACTTGATTTTATTTATAATTATCAGACTAATTTTAAGACAAAAAATAAGTTATTCTTAAAGAAATTCACCGATTAACTAATTGCGTCAAAGAAAAAAAATAAATAAGATATTTTGGGTCTTTATTAGATTTAAAGTCAATCAGGGGTCGATTTCGGATTCAAAGAAAAATGTTATGCTGTTTTTTTAAGGGTGAGGCTCGCACAGGTGTATGTAAAGGGGGGGGGGGTTAAAAATGTACAATAACTTTGTTGACATTACATTTATTTGTTAACAAAATCATTCATTTTGAAAACTGCTGATCACATGGCCGCGACTTTCTCTTAAGTCATGTCTTCGTTATCCGGCTTTAGCGACTAACTTTGAAAAAAAAATAAAATATCCCATAAACTACTGGGGTTGCTGATTTTTATTTCTGTAAAATGTCATGAAGATTTTGAATGCCAGCTACGAGAACTCTCGAGTACATAACTAAGGTGAAACAAAATATGATATATTTTCGATGGCTGAAGCGATGGACCTGATTCATTTTTTTTGTTTCGGTAAGCAAATTTCCAGTAGGAGGAATAAACCTTTAAATCTTCCAAAAGATTATGTATATTCTGAAAAAAATAGAAATCAAATTATTTTTAATTTTTCTTCGATTTCAATTGCAAGGGTAGAAATTAAGAAAAAAAGGAATGTTCACATCACCCTAATAAAAAAATACTATAGTTTACTATAGTTAACTATAGCAAAGCAAAGTGTCAAAGTTTTCGTCAAAGTTTTTCAAAGTGTCAAAGTTTTCGTCAAAGTTTTTCAAAGTGTCAAAGTTTCTCCAAAGTGTTTCAAAGTGTTAAAGTTTTCTTCAAAGTTTTTCAAAGTGTCAAAGTTTTCGTCAAAGTTTTTTTTTCAAAGTATCAAAGTTTTTGCCAAAATTTTTCAAAGTGTCAATGTTTTCTCCAAAGTTTTTCAAAGTGTCAATGTTTTCGCCAAAGTTTTTCAAAGTGTCAAAGTTTTCTCCAAAGTTTTTCAAAGAGTCAAAGTTTTCGTCAAAGTTTTTAAAAGTATCAAAGTTTTCGCCAAAGTTTTCAAAAGTGTCAAAGTTTTCGCCAAAATTTTTCAAAGTGTCAAAGTTTTCAATAAAGTTTTTCAAAGTATCAAAGTTTACAATAAAGGTTTTCCAAAGTATTAAAGTTTTCGTCAAAGTTTTTCAAAGTGTCAAAGTTTTCAATAAAGTTTTTCAAAGTGTCAAATTTTTCAATTAGGTTTTTCAAAGTGTCAAAGGTTTTGCTAAAGTTTTTCAAAGTGTCAAAGTTTTCAATAAACTTTTTCAACGTTTAATTGTTTTCGATAAAGTTTTTCGAAGCGTTAAATTATCAAAGTTTTTGATAAAGTTTTTCAAAGTTTCAAAGTTTTCAATTAAGTTTTTCATTCAAAGTGTCAAAGTTTTCGATATTTTTTTTTTTAAGTATCAAAGTTTTCGATAATTTTTTTTTAAAGTGTCATAGTTTTCGATAAAGTTTTTCAAAGTATCAAAGTTTTGAATAAACTTTTTCAAAGTTTCATTGTTTTCGATAAAGTTTTTTAAAGTGTTAAAATCTCAAAGTTTTCGAGAAATTTTTTCAAAGTATGAAAGTTTTCATAAAAGTTTTTCATTCAAAGTGTCAAAGTTTTCGATAATTTTTTTGAAAGTTTTTGATAAACTTTTTAAAATTGTCAAAGTTTTCGCCAAAGTACTTCAAAGAGTCATAGTTTTCGTCAAAGTTTTGCAAAGTTTTAAAAAACTTTTGCCATAGTTTTTTAAAAGTATCAAAGTTTTCTCCAAAGTTTTTCAAAGTGTCAAAGTTTTCGCCAAAGTTTTTCAAAGTGTCAAAGTTTTCTCCAAACTTTTTCAAAGTGTCAAAGTTTTCAATAAACTTTTTCAACGTTTAATTGTTTTCGATAAAGTTTTTCGAAGTTTTAAATTATTAAAGTTTTTGATAAAGTTTATCAAAGTTTCAAAGTTTTCAATTAAGTTTTTCATTCAAAGTGTCAAAGTTTTCGATATTCTTTTTTTAAGTATCAAAGTTTTCGGTAATTTTTTTTAAAGGGTCATAGTTTTCGAATATAATTAATATAGAGATCCATCAAAATTGTCCAATCCACTACTGAGAACATTTGTAAGCAGCATTTTTCTGTTTTGTTTCTATGGTAACCGAGTGTGGCCCAAACCAGGTTTTTTTTTAATTAGAAATAACTTTGAAAAAATGCAAGGAACCATACATTAAAGTCTCAAAATGATTACTCCAGCAGTTTCTAAGAAATCAAAGTTTAGAAATTTTTACTTTTCCTGCCTTTCCTTGGAGACAATAGATTATTTGAAAATTTTAAAATGGGAATTGCACAACTACAGTGATTTATCATCATTTAAAGTTTCATGGTGAATCGTTTAGAGACCGGAAAGAACATACCAGAACAAAATTTCTTACTTTTAGCACATTTTATATGGCAACGATAGACATTTTGAAACTGAAAGTCTGCACTCTGCATAAGAAAATCATTTAGATCGCCTTTTGTGGAAAGTTTAAAGAATAATATTCCAGCCATCTTTGAAAAAATCCCCAACAAGGTTTCTATGTGTAAAACAGCAATATACCGCCCTACTTCCTTCGGAATGACATAGATATTTAGTCAAGATCTTTAAATTTGCAAAAAAAGAGAAGAAAATATTGCATTATGAAGCGACTTATGTCGTAAAAATGAACGAAATATAGAAAATTAGTGCATATTTTTTGAGTTGTTTCAGAAAAGGGATTTTTGCATGCTCCTAAAACCTAATTCCATGTATATAAAATATATTATCTACAACCCTTTTAATTAAATCAAGCAATACCTGCTATAATACGAAAGCCCATTTAGGGCCCTCCAAAAAGTTTGAATGCAATATAACATATTGTTGAACGAAAACAAAATAAAATTCGTTATATCAATCTCTATGAATAATTCCG
Source organism: Saccostrea cuccullata (assembly GCF_032062105.1). Classification (NCBI taxonomy): domain Eukaryota; kingdom Metazoa; phylum Mollusca; class Bivalvia; order Ostreida; family Ostreidae; genus Saccostrea; species Saccostrea cuccullata. The sequence continues at coordinate 27,825 of NW_026921324.1, forward strand.
TCTTTGAGATAGAGTTTATTCGTCTGTTTCTTTGTTTTTTGTTTGTTTGACGTCACTTTTGAGAAAAATATTTGATCCTTATGTTGAAGGCTCGTATTCCACTGTAGGAAAGCTTGAAAGTTTTTGAATTTCCTCCTTCTCGATTTTTGCTTGCAAACAATTTTGCAAGAAAAAATATTTCATGCCATCCTAGAAATAACATGATTAAATACATAAACGTATTACATTTTGTGAACGCATGAATGGAAATAAATTACTGGTTTTAGTAGGGAAAAAAATCATTGAAGTATTTAACTATAAAGGCTTCTCAATAATATTTATATTGAATTTTAGAAGTTTCTTTTTCTCTGACCTAAAACTCGTATATCTGTTGTTGACATATTGACTTTTTTCATCAATTAGAATAAACAGCATCGGTATCCAGGAGAGGACGTCCGCTGAAATCATCAAGAAATGGAGAGATATTTCATCTCAAACTAAAAAGAAAGAGGCCCATTACAGAAGGGAACTTGTAAGAACTGGCGGTGGACCTGCTCCTGCTCCTGTCAACTCCTCCGACATCGGTCAAAAGGTATACCATTCGAATTTATGTACATCAAATAATTGTAATTTAAAAAACTACAATAACTTAAGCATAATTATGTACTGCATAATTGATCACTAATTTTTAATTGCAGGTTGTTGCAATAATAGGCAAGACATCAATAGAAGGTGTAGAAGGCGGGTTTGATACAGATGATGTTAATGGCGAGTTCACATTTATATTGATTTCAATTAGCCCCCCCCCCCTTCAATTTGCTTCCGACGCCTATGTTTATTAACGAAAACAAGTCATGCAAAATATTAAATATTTAATTTATATTTCAGAGGTCGATCTCTTTAAGGTAGAAGATGTGTGGCTCTCGCCAGCTACATCTACATCTGAGCTAGCTGCCGTCCCAACACCACGGCAAACCCCAGGTCCATCCTCTAGTGAACAAGCCGCTACCCCAACACTTCTGGAGGCTCCAGAGAAGCACCTTCAACCAACCAAAACGAATGGGTTTTTCTGAGGAAAAATTGAAATTTAAACTGATGAATTTACATAACCTTTTCTACATGTAAAAGTTTATAATCTAAAATTTTATAGGAAAAAAGCAGCTTTAAAACGGAAAAGAACTGTGGAAGACGTTTACGATCTGCAGTGCCAAGTTCTTCAACAGGAGCTGGAGAAGAACAAGCTAGAGATGGAGAGAGCTAGACTTCAAATTCACATTTTAAAATCAGTACAGGAGAAAGTTGCAGTAGGGGGGCAAAATGACACTTTGAAAGACTTGTTCTCCACCTTGAGTGGCTGAGTGAGAGAGCGAGAGACTAAGAGAGAGTGTGTGTATGTGTGTTTTAATATTTTTGAATTACGTAAAATGAAAATACAGTATTACACACCAAAGAGAGAGAGAGAGAGAGAGTTTATTGTTTTGTTATATTAAATTATTAGTATTTATCAATTAATGTTACGCTGAATTGTTCAAAAACTTTACCAAAAATATCTATAAATGAATTTAATTACATTTTTGTAATTTCTAATTTTCTATAGAAGTGAAATATGAATATCCCTAGTACCAACACATATGATTATCTATGAAGGTGAATTGTTTTATTGATGCTTATACATGTAGCACCTTACCTATGCAAATCGCTGTCTTATCAATTGCTCTCTGGTTGTTTTGCCGTCATTGACAGGGCCCTGGTAAGTTACCTCGTTTTGAGCTTCAACTAATGCTTCTTCAGGTTCCTCAAATACGGGAATCCGTTTATCAATACAGATATTATGGAGTTGACAACATACATATACAATCTTGCAGCATTTTGCTGGTGTGTACTCAAGAGCTCCGCCTGTTTTGTGGAGACACCTGTAAACAATCGATTATACTGTACAGCAGGAAATTAACTCGCGGAGTTAATATTTGCTATATTCGCGGAAAAAGGAAATGAATTTCCGCGAATTCATACAGTGATTAATTCTTTTTTTGAAAAGTAGAAGGACAAATTAAAATATCACTGTTAGTAAATCGGGGAAAATTTTTCTGATGTCCACAATGATCAAAGTACATTTGAAATGGATTACCTGAAGCGAGATTTCAGCACTCCAAAGGCCTGTTCAACTACCACACGAGTTCTCCTGTGAGATCCATTATACCGGTCTTCTCCTCGGGAAGTTGGATTACCAACTGGTGTCAGGAGCCATGGTCTTAAAGGGTACCCAGAATCGCCCAAGATCCACCCATTCATTTGCCCATTCTCAAATTTCTGTGCAATCGAACAATTGGCCCATATAAATGCATCATGCGTTGATCCTGGCCATTTACTAACAATGCTCAGAAATCTGTTAGAGAAGAAACCAAATAAGTTGCATATATCTGTATTATAATCAAAATATTACTGCTAAATTATATCAAGTTGAACTATAGCCTAGGTAGAACATTCGTGCAAAATAAATCAAAATAGAAGGAACGGTATACATGAGTGTCTTTTCCGGAATTGGACATGTACACGGGATGTTTTGGGGTCACGTAATCAATATTAATCAGTGATTAGGTAAGACGTTTTAAACATTTTAAATCGCCAAATACTCTGATCCTTGCGATTTTTAGAACTGTCAAATAAATTTCTGTCCGCCCGTTTTGGGTTTTGGCAGTTGTAATTCCGGGGACTTCCGTGATTACAGAATTAAACGAGAGAAAAATGCCGACATTGGAGAGAAAATAATTATTTAAAAATATAAGATGGATGAAAAGTTTATACCTGAGGATTTTTATCATTGTATAAGAATTATTTGCAGAGATGGGGATTGGTAATTCAGCTGGTAAGCGGCGCATATAACTTTTAACAGGAAAAAATCGAGTCTGGGGCACGGAAAGGGGCAAAAGAAGTTGCAAGCCTTGTTTCTTATTTGTATACAGTGGGATATGTCATTTTTAAAGCGTGCATAAAATCGAATTTCCGTGACATTCTAGTGTATATGAAGCAGAAAGGTTTACAAAAAACTAAAAAATAACACTGCACACTGAAAAAAAATGTTAGAGTATAGTTCGAATTTCCTCGACAATACATTATATAGAAAAAATACAGTATCCTTGACCCAAGCGCCTATGGGAAATTCCCATAGTGTCTCCAATCACTCTCTGCTGGGAGCCGGAAGCAAGGAATCTTAATGTAGCAGACACTTGCAATGAGGCTGGAAGACTCCCAGATCTTTTTGTTGGTCTCTCTAGACGATCTTGAACCATGTCAATGACACTTATGATGGTCAATCTGTCCAACCGATAACGATGGATAATATCGATGTCGTTATACGCATCAAGTTGATTCTGCCTGTCCCGGAAAACGCGCTGTCTGCGTAAATTTCGACGCACCTGTTCGTCTGTGACTATCATGAACGCTGCCATCTTTGGAAATTAACGTTAGGACGTAATTTTACGTCACCTCCAAGGTGACGTAAAGTTACGTCGTAACGTACGATACAACTTGAATTAAGACGCTTTCGTGAAACGCCGAAATTTAGCTACGCACTACTTACGTCGTACTTACGTACTACGTACAACTTACGATGCTTTTGTGAAACGATACCCAGGCCCCGGGATCATCGAACAGACTTTGACTTAAGCCAAAATTTCAATCATCAATAAAATCTTTAAAACTTGTTAAAGGACAGTCATAATTTGCATGTGATAGCAGATTAATGATACCAAATCAGAAAATATTTTTATTTTTGGTTGCTTAACCTCTAAATAATTTCAGCATCTAAGGCATTTTGTGACTTAAGCTTAAGACGCTTCGTGATCCCGGGGCCATTTCTTTGGATGAGACTGTGTAAACCGAGGTCCCGTGCACAGTAGGTGTTGGCATGAAAAAGATCCTTTACAGTTTATTTTTCAATTTATCCGGTTACAAACATTTGTAGTGAACAATGTCTTAATTAACAAGTGGAAAAAAAACGCTGTACACAGATCACCTTTAACTAAAACTTTTTGAATAAAGGTACTCCTATTACAATTTAATGGTAGTGATCAAATTAAAAAAAATAATGCAAACATTTTACAAAACATAGATTACTTTTGGTAAGGTTCTTTTTAGATATATAAAACCTTCATGTATCTTTGGAACAACCCTTTGACATAAATTAAGTAAAAATAAATCCCACAGAAGCAATAGAAGGGAGGACAAAATAGAGAGGAGGTTCTGCAGAATTTTAGATCACCTTTTCCCTTTCTCGCATTTACTACATTTTTTCCAGTCCTAGGGGTCTTTTACATGTACCATGTAAAAAAGAATCAGAGAGGTTTAGTAGTAGACATTCAACTTCCCTCCTTTTCAAATTGAGTTTACTACATGTAGTTGATGTGTATTACTTATTGATAATGAAGGATTCAATAAAAATTAAATTCATTGCTGTTTAAATTGCTAATCAAATTTTCTTTTTACAGAAAATTAATTTTATACATTACAGAATAAATGTAAGCAAAAATTCCAAAAAAAAAAAAACTTTCTCAGAACCAAATGTCTCGTAATGATAAAACTTAAGAAGATATGTAACATAAAGGGATGAAATTTAATTCTCATCAATAAATTACGTATCATCCAATAGTCACTCAATACACATGTACAAATTACACATTCTTTTCATCACATTTAATTGTTTTCCCTGACTCAAAAAGCTAATGTGGCTGCCATTCCAAACAAAAGGAAATATAATGGCCAAGTCATTGAACATATCGAATTAATCTATAAAAATCGATTTTTACTGTTCAAGTTACCAATCATTTGTCTATTCCAAACTACATATATCATTATTTTGATAAAACGAAAACAAATCCAACTCATTATCTTTTTAATTAGTACATATGCCGGAAGATGATATGTATTTCTTATATTTCTTTTTAATCTATTAATCAATAGAAGACAATTAATGGAGAGCACTTTTTCGTTTTTCAACATTTTCTTTAATATGGAGAAAATAGAACAAAATTTATACCTGATTACTTCCTTTCCCCACAAAAGCATCCATTTGTATTATAAATGATTTGGAGTTCTTTTGTATGGAAATGCAATTGATATGTATGCATAAAAACAATATATCATTTCCAAGCTGTCTGTCATGTTTCAATTACATTTCAATTTATATAAAGATTTCAAAACGATTGGTCAGTTACAATAAAAGTTGGGCTTTTTTTATTTATAAGTGAACCTATATCGTATTCTCTCCTGGATGTAATCGATACATCTGTTCTAGCATGTTGTTTATGTTATATGAATAATTACATAATGAAAAGTTTTATTTTATACTTTTGAATTACTGTGAAATCACTAATTTTAGGAGGGGGGGGGGGTAATTGTTATGGCTTTCAATTGAAGAGACCCACGAATTTCTGTCCACCACGAAATGCAATTTTTCACATATATAACATGTAGAAGTGAACAATTCTAATTCCAAGAAATCAGATCCCCATAAATCAATTTATTTTCCCCAAACCAAAAAAATTTGACTCCTTGAAAATATGTGATTTTACAATGATGACTTTCCAGTTTAAGAATTGGTACTTTTTTCTTTCTAATTTTGTATTTACCACTTTATCTTTTAATTCCCTTCAGAGCGCTAAGACATAAATCTTGTTTTCAAAAAATCGAGACTAATATCAAAAATTCTATTTGAGAAAATTTTATGATATGAGAATATTGGTGATGCAAGTTTGAACTACCACTTACCATGCTTGTTTATCAATTAAGCAGTATGTACGAGTAGCAATGCATTTCTCGAGAGATATTTTCAAAACAATTTCAATAGTCCATCACTATATATAATTAAGATGTCAAGATCATTTACGTCAAAATCCACGCCTGCTTCTCTATTTACGATAAACATAAATCAGAAAATGAAATGCAAATTAAAATAAAAAATCTTTTGGGCAAAATCAATTCTCGTAGGAAAAAAAAAAAGAAAATATTCAGCGATATTGAAACTTATACAAATAAGAAGCCTTGCTATTCACAAAATCCTGAAAAGAATCCAGAAAACTTACATTTTATGATTTTATCTTGTTTAAAATACATTACATATATATGTACATGTAAAGAATTTGATAATCGCGCAAAGAGAACCCAGTCGATAAATTGATATTATATCTGTGAAAAAGAACTTTTTTTAACAGGAAATATGCCCTTGCATTGGAGTAGTCAGAAACTACTCAAAGTACTTGAAAACCAACCTTTACGAGTACATATTGGGGAAAAATTTATTTCCTACTTTATCTATTTAAGTTTGACTTTGTAAAATGTCCCTTTACAATTAAAATGTATTACTTACAAGTATTAATGGAATTTCTGGGCTTAAAATATTCATTCAATATTTTAACATCATTCTTTTGTTTTGAATGGCAGTATAATTTTCCGAGTGATATTGGTTGCGCATGTTTGAAGCCATTCTGTTTTTCATCCTAGTTACCGTATTGAAGATTCATATCAATTTTCATTTGCGACACTTGGATCATCTTTTGAGATAATCCTCATTTTTTATATTTTTTTTCTTATTAATATTTTGTAATGTTTGAACTACAAATTCTTTTATTTATTTATGCGATACACTATGCCATATCGGGACAAACAGACAAATGCACCAACATAAAAGTGACCGCTCCGGGCCAGTGCCTAACTTCTGGCAAGGTTTTTAAGGTTTTAACCAACATAGGACGGCAACAATGCATTCGAAAATGTTTACAGAATCGTCAATGCAGGTCCGTGAACTATCAAAAGAAACAGTTTAATTGTGAACTCATTGCAGCAAAACAGGAAGAATCGGAAACCTCTTTAGTTCTGGACTCAGACTGTGACTACATTGAAATGGAAAATCAACCACAGGTTAGTAAGTTTGTTTGTTTTTTTTTTATGTCTATCTTGGGACTTTTTCACTCGTATATCATTTGCTGGTTGAGAGCTGCTAATTTTGACCTATACTCGACACCCAAGGCAATATAGAGAAGATACGATATATACTAAGGTTCAGACTCCATGTCCCACAGTGGGATTTGAAACCGCGACTTTATTATCAACTCCATATCCTTACACGCGTCTCTACCGCTGCGCCAGGCGAATGACTAGTCACAGGTTAGTAAAAATTCTTTGCAGTCCCTTCGACATACTTCAGAGAGAATCATGCATGCAGTTAAGGACGTTTTTGATTGTAAACATGGTCACATGTATCGAGGAAATATACAGTAGTTTTCTCCAAATTTTTTAAAGAATTACACAATTTCAAAAACTTCGATTCCCTTTAAAATTATGTACGACATTATTTCTTTTATAATTATCCGACAAAATCATTGTTTGGGAGAACCATGGTATTTTTTTCGGCAAAATATTTATTCATTCCGCTTATATATTAATGATAAATACATCGTTCGAAATTGATATTTACATTAATAATACATGTCATGATAACGAAATATATACTATGAATAAAAATATCCATGATATTTGTAAATATATGTCTGGTTTATCATCGACACGGTTGAAAATTCATAACATGATGTAGTGAGTCGACTTTCAAAACTTTTCTTTATATTTTGCACAACATGAATAATTAAGACTTCTTAAAATTAAATATTACCACTCAATTTTACAATCTTAAAACAAAAGAATAGTTTCATGAATAAATTTACTCAGGAAAAGGAAAAAAATATACCCGTAAACGTAAGTTAGATATCAATTGAACATTTTTTGCTGATGGTGTTTGATATATATGTCTCTCCGTCTCTCTTCTTTATCCTTTTTAACTTCTTCTGTGGAAGCACCATCCAAACCGGCCACAAATCGTCTTTTAGTGAAAGTGAATTTAGCTAATAAAAGAGGAATCGCCCTCATCTTTGGGGAGATAATTCAGAATAAAAGGACATTTTGATCATATTTCTTAAAATATTCCCCCCAAACTACCGGCTGTGTGCGTCTGAAAAAAAAATATCATTCTGGCAAAATGTAAATATAAGGCTCCTGGCGTAAGGTGGAGCCAAAATAGATTAAGTATATACAATGTACAGGAGAATGTATGGAAAAACTAATTCTTTTTGTGAGTACAAGACCACTATTAATGACAGGAAAATGTAAGATTTCATTGTACAACCATCGTTATGCTTAGGAAGTGTGGTTAAAGAATATAGGATAGAATCCAATTAAGGAATCGTCGTCTTGGATTGAAATTTATGAATGCAAACCTTAAAAATTCTTCTTGATATGGGAAAGGGCCATGAAGAGTGAAATTTGTTTGCGAGCATCATTGAATAGACTGATATCTAGTGGTATCTGGTGGCAGAGTTCAGACAGAAATAAATTGGGTCCCTCTACACATGTAACATATATGAAAAAGGGGAGAAACAACCTAAATTCAAATCAACTCATGACCGAGTGTATTTAAAGCATATGGTAATTCATGTTGCGTAATAGACTTTGTTTTTCATATTTTTAAGGAGCTGGCTGGACCTTGCATGGCAACATCGTGTGAAGAGGAATGTGTAGTTTTGAGTAGCGGAAAACCATTCTGTTTAAAAGACAGTTTTAACGACAGTAAGTAAAAATGATATTTATTAATTTACGCCTTCTGCAAACACATGTTTAGGAACTTTTACTAGATATTTTGGGAAAAAAAATATAAAAACAGAAGATTTAAGCTTAGAACAAGAATCGACCAGGCTTTGATTAATTCGAGGTAAACCATACCAAAAATCTTGATTGGAAAATTTCTAGTATTAATAAGGTGTTGATACATTGTAATATGCATATTTGCATTCGCTGGTATAACAAAATTTAGAAGGTCCATTTTAGATACACCAAAGGCTGTCCGAACGTAAGGTTCTAAAAATCAACAGATATGTAACAGAAAATGTTTAGAAAGGACCATTCATTTAATATTTTGTTATGTGTGTTCATCCATCAATTTTTCGTCACAGTTCATTACTAGAAAAAGAGAAAAAAATAGTACAATACTTTCAAATGACACCAAGGTCAATGACCTTGTGACCTTGACTGTAGCCAATATGCTAAAAATATTTTTTTTTCAAACGTTAACCTTCGCCATTACTTTTGAACCGTAAAAGATAGACTTCGTATTTGGTATGCATACACAATTGATCTAGGTCTTTTAAATAACATCATGGTTAATGACCTTGTAACCTTGACTGTGACCTATACGCTATCTAGAGCTTTAATTGACGGCAAACTTTAACCTTCGCCATAACTTTTGAACGAAGAAAGATAGAAACTTAATATTAGGCATGCATACTTCACTATTTTAGCCCCTGCACATGACCAAAGTCAATGACCTTATGACCTTGACTGTGTCCTATTTGCTAAAAATGAGTTCTGAAGAGACAAGGAATTGCATGTGGAAAATTGAATGAAGATTATTTTAACGAAATAAACATTGCAATTATATTTTTTATATAAAAAACTTCACTTTCAGGAGTTATTTTTCCTAATTAACCAAGACTGAAAACACTAAGAAACGTTTGTGTTTTATATCCTACGTTCAGTACAAAGCTGTGAATTTCCAGAGTATGTATTGAAATCAATAATTTAAAAGCAAATATATAAATCAACACCTACACAGTATATAGCGCAAGTGAATATTTTTTTTTTTAATTCAACAAGGCTATAGATTTTTACTCGAATTTCCTCCATTTAAACATGCCATTGAATGAAAGAGCTCACTTCTTCGCTATGAAATTGTTGCTTGTTGGGCGAAAATTTGACTGATGTTTTTTTTTTTTTTCTACTTAGAAACAATCCTTCTTTATGTCTCTCAGTATTTCCTAGATACAAACAGCTCACCGCAGCTTTGTTTTGCTCAGAATTCTATTTCAAATACGACAGGACAAATATCTGTGAAAATGAAAATGTCATATAGTCAATAGTAAATGACGAAAAATTAAGTTTTACAAACAAGGGGGAAAATCAGCAAAAAACAAAACAGACATTTTGCACGCATAAATAAATATATATATTTTACAAGATATGAAAACATACGTTCTGATCTACCCCATAGAAAATAGGTCACAAAGAAAACTTTAGTTCTGACTACATACAACATAAACTTATCCGAATACAAATACAAATACGGCCGATCTTTAAAAAAGTTTGACATCAAGAACAAAAACTTGTAAAACAGCAATTTTAAATAAAAAATTTTTTTATATCATAGACAGACTTCACTATATAGGTACACTGTATATACTTCTTACATGTGAAAAACTTAATATGTCTAAGCAAAAAATAATAAACAAAAATAATAAGTGGAATTGAGAATTGGGATGTGTGGGGCAATTAAAATCCAAAGGGCTAAAAACGTGTGTCCTCGAATCAATGTTTAGCAATAATAACAAAACCACGTGACTCTTTATTTAATTCTCATTGGATAATGCGCCATCAACTTGGCTCATATTTCCTGGGGCTCAACACAGGGTTAAATCAACGGGGGTTCCAAAATGGGGCAACTATTTTTACAGAAAATGTATCGCCATAAATGCTATTATGTACATAATAGGCGTTTTATGTCTCTCACTATTTCCTAGATACAAACAGCTTATCGCGGCTTTGTTTTGCTCAGAATTCTATTTCAAATACGACAGGACAAATATCTGTGAAAATGAAAATGTCATTTATTAAATAGTAAATGACAAAAATTAAGTTTTACAAACAACGGGGTAAATCAGCAAAAAAACAAATCAAACATTTTGCACGCACATTTAAATATATACATTTTACAAGATATGGACACATGTATACGTTCTGATTCCCCCCATAGAAAATAAGTCACAAAGAAAACTTTAGTTCTGACTAGATACAACATGAACTTTATAAAAAATTACATACGGCTTACAAAAAGCAAAAGATGGCGACAAATACGGCCAAAGATATGATAATCAGATCATATCCCGCGCCATCAATCCTTCTTGGTGTATGCATAATTAATTCGTTGCTTTGTTTTCACTTTTCATAACATGGCATGTTTCAACTTGGGTCAAAGTCTTGTATAGGTCTCGAGGTGTGAAACTGATGTCACTTAGTTACACTACCAAAACCTCGAGTTAATGCCTACCGTATCAAATAGGTTCTGCCAGCAAATCACATGTTACACCTCCCCGTGGTGGCTCTAGAAATTCTTTCAGTAGCTGAGTGACAGTGGCAAAAGGCAGCGCCATTAAATATGTACATTACACATAATGTAGCTTCAGACCACCACCTAGTACAAGGCACTATAAAAGTCAAGTTCAAATCCTTCAAGGACAACTATGACAGACCACACATCAAGTTTAATACCCAGAGACTTCAGGAAAAAGGCCACAAGAGACACCTTTGGCATTTCACTGAAAAACAGATTTGAGGTCCTAAACAATGTTTGTCAAAAAAACCTCTACTAGAAGAACACTGGAACTCCATCAAAGACAACTGGAAAGACACATGCGAAAAGAGAAAAGGGAGACAAGGAATGGCTTTCAGGAGATACATGGAAACTGGTCGATGAAAGAAAACTTCTCAAACAACAGATAATCAGCTGTGAGGAGGAACAAAAGAAACAAGAATTAAAAGACAGACAGACTATTTCAAACAATGAAGTAAAGAAAAGTGCAAGGAGAGATAAAAGACACTTTTATAATGTACTAGCTACAGAAGCTGAGGAAGCGGGAGAGAAAAGAGATTTCTGTATCATGTACAAAATCACATGAACCCTGGCTTGGAAAAGACCACCACAGACCAAGCATGTAAAAGACAAGGAAGGCAACACTATAACAAAGGAAGAAGACAAGAGAAATTGCTGGGCAGAACATTTCAGAAAACTCCTAAATCGCCCAGCACCAGAAACAACACCAAACAAACCACCAGGATACTCTGAACTAGCAGTGATCACTGCCTCTCCCACAAGGGCAGAGACCATCAAGGCTCTGAAGAAACTAAAGAGTGGGAAAGCAGCTGGGCCTAATGGAACCCCTCCAGAAGCCCTTAAAACAGACCCAAAGACTTCAGCAGATATGTAACTACCTCTCCTGCAGAAGATATGGTCAGAGGGAAAGGTACCAGCTGATTGGAAAAAAGGGATATCTAGTGGAGCTACCCAAGAAAGGAGACTTGGGACAATGCAAGAACTGGCGTGGCATCATGCTATTCTCTGTCGCAAGCAAGATCCTAACAAGAATAATACTGGAAAGGCTCAAAGATGCTATAGAAGAACGACTTCGTCCAGAACAGGCAGGTTTTAGAAAGGATAAGTCCTGTACAGACCAGATGACCACTTTACTTGTAATAATTGAACAGTCACTGGAGTGGCAGTCAACACTTTATCTTAACTTCATAGACTGTGAAAAGGCCTTTGATAGTGTTGATAGAAAAATCATCTGGAAATTACTACAGCATTATAGAACGCCTCCTACCTTTATCAACCTGATACAACAATTGTAGGACGAGGCAACATGCCAAGTCATCCACAATGGAAAGTTTACTAAAGCGTTTGAGGTATAGACTGGGGTTAGACAAGGCTGTTTGCTGTAACCAATGATTTTTCTTGTGGTAGTGGACTGGAGACAAGGAAAGATAGTAAGACAGGAGTCCAGGGGACTTTCACTCAGTGTTTGGAAGACCTTGACTTTGCTGATCTATGCCTCATGTCCCAGAAGTATGAGCATATGCAGCTCAAAACAAATAGGCTTGCAAAAGAAGCAGCAAAGACAGGTCTAAAGGTGAACATCAAAAAGACAGAGGTGATGCGGCTCCACATCAAACAGCAAACGCCAGTTACACTTGGAGAGCGCAACTTTAAAGATGTAGACTCCTTTACATACTAAGCCAGTATCGTCACAACCATTTGTGGAACAGATGAAGACATAAAAGCTAGAATTAATAAAGCTAGACTCATTCGACAGATTTCAACAGCACTATCCACACACATTAAAATTCCGCATCTACAACACCAATGTCAAGTCTGTGCTCCTCTACGGGTCTGAAACATGGAGAGTCATCAATACCACCTCCAACAAACTACAAACCTTCGCTAACAGATGTCTGCGCCACATATTAAAATTCAGATGACCAGAAACTCTAAGCAACAAGAACATGTGGAAGAAAACAAACCAAGACCCAATCACTAAACGAATAGCCCGCAGAAAGTGGCGATGGATTGGACACACATGTACCCTCCGAAAACCATCAGGAGACGTTACGCGCCACTCACTCAATTGGAACCCACAAGGCAAACTGCGAGTTGGGCGTCCCAGAAAAACTTGGCAAAGGTCATGTAAAGAGGAGATCAGGCAATGTGGACACACCTGGGAACAACTGAAAAAGGCTGCCCAGAATAGAGTGCGGTGGAGAACTGTTGCCGAGGCCCAATGTTCCACCAGGAACCAAATGGAAACATGATGATGTTTCAATTATTTTTAAAGTGTTTTAAAGGTGTGGTGATTTTATGAAGGTACCTGTACCATTGGTTCCAAGAGGAAATTTGTCGTGACAATGGAGGTTATTTTTTTTGTAGTACATGTACATAGTGTACGTCATCAAAAAGTGGTGTAATGAGCCTCCTTAATGGAGTAAAATGGAGTAAAATATTTTTTTAGCTTCATTTTGTGAAAAGTGTTGGGATTTACATGTATTAAATTGTCTTATAAACTACAAGTGTTTTTGCAATCGGAATGTATTACCGAATTTTCTTAATTTCAGAATCTTTCTAGAAGTATAGTTACAGGTAAACGCATCTGTTAGCAAAACAAGAATGATCAATATTAAAATTATTGATCATTTCCTCACTGCGTAGTGAAATCATTTTTGTCAATAATCTCAAAATTATTCCATTAATGTTCCATTATAATCATTTACTGAAATATATTGCAGAATGCCCTACCTCATTGACGATAAACTGGGGAAAAAAGTACTGCTTCGTGAAAAACTTACTTCGATGGCAGGCTGCCAGGGTAGGTAATTTAAGAGAATATACTGTATATATGTAAGACTCCAAGGTCCGATGGTGACGCCAAAGTCCGATGGTCTCGCCAAACCCCGATGGTCTGCGCCAAACCCCGATGGCACGCGGTCTTTACGGACGCCAAAGTCCGATGGTCACGCCAAAGTCCGATGGTTGGTTTCCTATGAGACGCGCGACGCTAAAGTGCGATGGTCTGATACGCCAAAGTCCGATGGTGCGGGAATAGCTGTTAACGTTTATGACGTCATAGTATTCTGACGTTAATCTTCTAATTTTCAAAACCCAAAGAAAAACATGGATGCGGCAGTTTGTCCGGATGACGGATATATCTTTGAAAAGGTTAAGAAGAAGCGGGAGACAAATGACCCAAGTCCGGAGCAGTTTTGGTCCGTTATGAAAGATGTCGAGAAAATATGCAAGTTAAAGGCAGAAAATTCCGCATGGGGAGCAAAGAGAATTAAGGAGGAGCTAGGTATTTCAATGGGGGAAACAAGTGTACGGAAATATGTGTCAAATTTTATATACGACATTGACACCGAGTCCACCTTCTATAGGAGCTCGAAAGTAAGCGAGGTACATAGAAGAGTTCTATCCAAGGATCAGCTGATCGTTGAGATTCAAAGAAATCACAATGTGGATCACAGAAAAAGTGATGCCATCTACGAGACAATCAGGAAAACATTCTTTCCTGTCACTCGGGAAAATGTTCGACTTCTCTTCAAACAGCATGTAGAATGTAGCAAGTGTCTTGCAGCAGTTGATCTGCCGAAAACGGAGAGGACGAGACGTCCAATTCCGGCATCATACCCTAACAGCAGATGGCAAATGGACCTAAAGAAAATGCCACCATGCAGAGGATTCAATTACATTTGTAACATAGTAGACTGTTACAGCAGGTTTGCTTTTGGAGCCTGCTTAAAGCAGAAAACAGCGAAAGAAGTCTCAGACGTTCTTCTGCGCTTTATCTACTTATTCGGGCCTCCCAGAATCCTACAAACCGATAACGGGAAAGAATTTAATAACGCTGATTTATCGGCCGTAATGGATGAATTTAAGACAAGGCATGTTAATGGTAGACCTTACCATCCCCAGTCCCAAGGTATTTTTTTTTTATCTCGCTGTATTGCCTAATTGCAAAATTCCTTATACTTAGTTAAATAGTATAATAGTGTTTAGATGTACTACAGTTCTAAACATGTCAAGTTAATCAAAATTTCTAGATCTAAAATTTCATTTTTAATGAATCAAAATTGCGTTTATACATGTACAAGGGGTGCTGAAGTAATATGGAAAAGAAAATTAAAATTGCCGAGTGTAGTGTGAGCAAGAACAAATAAATTTTACAGGTCGAGTCGAAAGGTTTAATAGAACCGTGGTGGCATACTTCCGGACCCAATTTGTCGACACCAGAGACTGGCCACGTAACCTGGAGGAGTTTTATTATAAGTACAACAACCGCGTCCACAAGTCCACAAAACCCATGACACCACATCAGATGTTCTTCAAAAGACCAAACTTCTCTGTCGTAGTAGAAGAACAGGTAAAAATATTCTCATCGTTGTGTAGAAAAAGCTATGAACACATTCCATATAAGTCAAATAGAGACGGTGAAAGGACTAACCCTAATCAGTCAAAAAGAGTGCAGTCTAATGGGACACAAAGACTAAACCTAATTAGTCAAATAGAGTGCAAGGGCTAGCCCTAATCAGTCTACTGGGGCGCAAGAATTAATCCATTTACTATTCAAATAAAGTGCAAGACTTAACCCTAATTAGTCATATAAAGTGCAAGAACTAACCCTAATCAGTCTAATGGGGCACAAGGACTAACCTTAATCAGTCTAATGGGGCACAAGAACTAACCCTAATCAGACTAATGGGGTACAAGAACTAACCCTAATCAGTCTAATGGGGCACAAGAACTAACCCTAATCAGTCTAATGGGGCACAAGAACTAACCCTAATAAGTCTAATGGGGCACAATAACTAACCCTTATTACATAGAAAGGGGGAGGGGGAGGGGTAAATTTGTGGTATAGTCTGCGATTAATAATCCGTATATCTCAGTTATTTTTACAAAGAATATCCTCAACATTTCGGCTGAAATGCGAGGGTTAACTTAAACCCGATAAAATGAGAGCTACTACATGTAACCATAATTAGTCTTTTTTTTATATTACTCATTGAGCGCAGAGATCTTGTGGATCTGAGGATCAGTTAAATAAAAACAATCAGTTTAAAGTGATTCAATGATAAATGACATCTACATTTACCGTACAGGGTTGATATGGAATGTAACCTTTTGAATTTTCTTAGATTTATAAATGTCAAAAATCATAAATTTTAGATATCGATGTGCAACTTAACAAGAGAGGAGAGAGAATTTCTGGAAAAAGCTCACCTTGATGTCGATGAGGATGACGCAGATGAACAAAGTAATGACAAAAAGGACAATGAAATTGACAGCAATAACACGGATTCAGAGGTGCTACATAACTTTTAAATGTGCGAAAACAATAATCATTGGCTAAAAATAAATTAACTAATCGATAATGACGATGATTTAAAAAAAAATTGGTTGATTTATCCTGTTTAAACTACGGCAGAATTAATTGAGCAAATACATATAACTTAACTAATCGTCTATTTACTATCTGTGCTTTTTTTTTAGTCAAACCATGCCAACCAAAATATAATTTCAACACAACTGCCAATCACGTCAACAAGTGATGATGAAGCAACGGTAGGACCCCCCCCCTCCGGTTCCTTCATTTATATTTTTTTTTGTGTTGATTAATGAGAAATGTGGACTTGTAGTTTACTTTGTCGACGAATGATGATATATGGACACGGTCCGATTTTAAACATTTCTATATAGTTTAATGGGAAATGTGGAGTTTAAATTAACTTTTTAATATGACGAACGTTAGGACCATTGCCTCCATTTTGACCATTTCTAATATTAAAATTGTGGAGTTTAAAATTATTTTTTTTTTAAACAGGTCACTACTGGAGATCTGAATAAGCTCCCACTGGATTTGTCTCCCCTGCCCCGTGAAAGCACTAAACCACTGCAAGATGTAACAAACACTCAAGTTATGCGCACCGCTCAACAAATGCAGGTAATAACATGCAAATATCATATAGGGTAAAAAATACTGACCCTTGTTCTATATTGAAAATTGTGGAGTTTTATAAAATTATTTTTTTTAAAACAGGTCACTACTGGAGATCTTGATAAGCTCCCGCTGGATTTGTCTCCCCTGCCCCGTGAAAGCACTAAACCACTGCAAGATGTAACAAACTCTCAAGTTATACGCAACGTTCAACAAATGCAGGTAATAACATGCAACTATCATATGGGGTAAAAATACTGAGTAAGGGATTCATTTTAATTGCAATCTTTTTTGTTGTTATTGTGAATAATTTTTACATGATGCACTTTAAAACTGTTTCAGTACGGTGTAAGTCCATACTACAAAGATTTGTATAACCGGCTATTCCAGTACCCCGCAGTCAACAATAAAAGAAGATACTCAGACTCTATGTGCTCCATGAAAGAGGTAAGACCGAATTCTTACACTTGGAAAATTGAAGAGCAATTGATAAAGACATATTAAATGATTTAAAGATTATAAAATTTATCCAACAGAATTCTGACCACTGGAACAACGACTTGTATCCACTGGAACTCTTTCCTAAAAAACCAGCGACTGTAGCAACACTGCAGAAGTTTGATCCCGCAGTAGACGACATCGTAGATTTTAAACCGAATTCGGCGCTTTCTGCTGGTACAAACGTTTTCCTATCGGGCTACTGGAGGAAAGGACGGGTAACTAAAGTTGACATGGACGATAGCAAAGGAAAAGTGTACACTGTGGAGGACTGCGAGAACTATAAAATTCACCTTTTGTCTAAATATCTAATGCGTCCTAACATGCTGTAAATTGCAAATGTACAATTAAGGGTCTTGGAATAAATATTATTATAATGGATCTAGATTAAATATTGGTATTATTTTCAACAATTTGTTTTGTGAATTGAATTGAATTGAATTTTTAGATCAACCGTTGTTCATTATAACTAATTTTTTTCGTATTTCATTGTACCATTTCATGACTCAGCGCCGAAATTTGGCGCCATAGTATGATGACGTCACAAACGTGTGTCGTTTTCCAGCACCATCGGACTTTGGCGTGTCAAACCATCGGGGTTTGGCGACTGCACGTGAACCATCGGACTTTGGCGTGTCAGACCATCGGGGTTTGGCGCAGACCATCGGACTTTGGCGTGACCATCGCACTTTGGAGTCCCATCGCACTTTGGAGTCCTACATATATATATATATATATATATATATATATATATATATATATATATATATATATAGAGAGAGAGAGAGAGAGAGAGAGAGAGAGAGAGAGAGAGAAAACATTTAATATATAATATATGTATTTATCGAAATTAACAGCTTGCACTTTGTCCAATGGATTCACATATACTAGTTATGTTAAACACACACACACACAATGTCTTTAATAAACAAAAGTGTTATTATCTTTTTTTATAAAAACTAAATCTGAATCTATTTTTATCGATTTAAAACCGTTTATATTTTTACATTTCACTTTTTTTTTCAAATTTTGCAAAGACATGATATCTCTAAATTGGGGTATGCGTGTTCAATAGGCAAGAGTTATCTTTCTTATAATTCTTTTTTGATGGTAAAAATGTTATGCATGCGCTCATTAAAATTCTTTTATGTAGTAAACCATTAAAAAAGCAATTTTTTCTTAAACATTTTTTTCAAAAACATATGTATTTATTTGTCATTTTAAGAGGAAGATCAAAATGACAAAAAAATAGTAATATCACATACTATTAGGCTGATTTTCACCATTTAGCTTTTCTTAATAAAATTCACCTGGCTTGGTATATTTTTCTTAAGTTTATATTACACTTTTTGCACCATGTTAACATATTCTGAAATTTGTTTTCACCTGTAAACCTTTACTAAATGTACTTTGTCTATATTTCTTTTTTCATTGAAATATTACTAATATTTTCCAAGTCTTTTTCACATTCCAGTTCTTAGGAGGAAAAATTTTAAGAAACATCTACATTTCTTAACTTGTGACATGATATTAAATCTTTTTCAAAGCAAAGAATTGTTTGTATCATCTGTCCTTAACATAGCTGAGAGGTGCCTTGTATGGGTAAGTATCTCGATCTATGTCTACTGGTCACACCCATTGTGTGCTCCTTGTCATAAGGTAATCAGAATTGATTAGGTTGATGGGACAATCCGTAGACATCTCAGTATGAAAGTAATGGCCTTAACAATTTGCGTGAAAACGTTAGTCAATATTCGACTTTACAATAGTTTGTATTTGCTTTCAAGATCATTGTATCGACCATAGAACTTGCCGAATGTTGACTATAAAATAAGACTTTTTATTTCTTCGTTTCATCAACTGTTTCTTCAATTGCTAACCTCGTTTTAGAAATTTATTTGTACGTTAAACATGGTCTTGCGTATTGAATCAGGGTAGAAACATAAACTCCATATATGGGAGATACTAGTACAAGGTTACCGTAATAGGGGAGTTGACAAAAGAAAAGTTGATGTCTTCTCGTTAATCGTAAAGTTTTTTTTTTTTTTTGGTTGGTATTACATGTACAATTATCTTCTTTTTAAAGTAAATATCTAAACATAGAACAAATAAATGTTTTATACTCTGTGATTTCTTCTATTTCGAAAAAAATGTAACCTATCAACATAGGGATGAAATGAATATTGTTAATTCATATGAAGTCGATGATGTATATATATGACTTTTTCATTGTTGAATTGAAAGCCACATCAAGATACTTCATTTTTTCTTGCACAATTTCTTTTCATGTACAGTTTTCGAAAACGAAATTTCTTGATATGAACAAAAAAAGGTTTGCTTATAGCGGGTTGCACCCGTGCGACTAGAAGTTGCAAGTTGCATTTGCAATTTCCAAGTAAATCACTTGGAATTCTTCATTTGCTTTTTCCGAATCACGATTCGGAGTATTGGAAAAAATTTCCAAATGGTTCCAAATGACTTCCAAGCTGTTTCCGAATGACTAAAATTTTAATTTTTCTTTTAGAAATTTCTAGAAATTTCCAAATGACTTCAAAGTTGCTTCCAAATGACTTCCGAATAACTAAATCTAACAAATCAAAGCAAATTTATCATTGGCTTATATTTAAACATGTTATTTAGATAACGAAAAACCGGTGATTTGAAATGATATTCATCACAAAAACATTACTCTCTTGGCATCATTTAATGATATTTTTATTCAATGTATTTAGAAAAGACAACCCTCTCTGGTAGACTACTATCCTGTAAAATTGTTTTATGAATTAAAATACTCACTGATACAGAATATTTGCAAAATTCAAAATCACAATTAAAGGCATACCGGTAATTAAGGTATCTGCTAGGTTTATGAACTTACGTCAATGATAAAAGTCCAGCACGTTTTATAATAATCAGGAACATGTATCGAGGCAATAAATAATTTCCAAAATATTGATTTATTTGTTATTATTATTATTTGTTTTCAGAAAAAAATGTTTCAATGTTCGAAAACAAAACAAAAAGAAAAAATTTGAAAAAACATTCTACATTTGTTCCTTTTCCCTCTCTAACTGCATTTAGTATATACCTACATGTAATGTGTACCACTAGATTTTACTGCTAATTTTACGCAATCCCGTGACGTTGTGATCTGACGTTCCAGATCACCACACTGCGGTTTTCTGAATCCACATCACCGCTCTTTGAAACTGATGAAGTAGTACCAAGAAACATGACGCTATTTTTCTTGTTCGTTAAAATGTCCCCTTTTACTATGTTTTGTTTTGTGGATGAATATTATAAAATTCATCTTGAAAGTTTCTTTTTGCAATATCTAGCTACTTACAAGAGGTGTAATAAATTTACGCTTCGCGTCTCGTTTGATATGATGATCCGCGTCTGCCAAATCGACGTGATACGACCTTTCGGATCAAGTTACTGTTATAATAATATACATTGATTCTCCCTTTAGTGAATATACTTATTTTTGATTTTTTTTATGTCAGGATAGTGCATTTCGATGGGAGCACATCTCCTGATCATAGAAACTGAAGCTGAACAATCATTGATTCAACGCCAAGGTGCTAATTTGTTTTCTCTTTGAAAATTTTGAGTACTGACTTACCGTAAGTTCCTTAGATTGTCATAATTATCTATGTGACAGAGGTAAAAAATGTATCATCTCAATTTTTGTTGCTATTGTTGGTTTTTTAACATAATTGCACACTTTACTTGGTAAAAGGTAGGATTAATTCATCTTTAAAAAACATCTTTCTTTGCGTCAATCTTATGCTACAGCCGTTTGGCTGGTTCCGACTAAAGCTAATAACCACATCCGAATAATTGCTGATGCAAAAGGTGTTACATTCGCTGATGTTAATAGGTAGAACATAAACCAAAATTTAAGTGGGTAGAAAAAGCTTATAAATCTTCTTCAATTCTGCCGAACTTTGATTTTTTTCCACTCAATTTATGTTCTTAATCCAGATCACTGTGATACTGTGGCGCACGTACAGAAAATTATATGTCAGCTGTAAATCAGTCACATGTACATGTAAAACCTTTTAGGTATAAAAAGTTAATATAAAAGTAAATTTGACACATATATGTTGAAGGACAAACATCGAAAGTTTGTGGGAAATGAAAAAATAAATTCCTAATTAATATGTTATTTTTACGGTGCTTTTATTTAACCAGTTCCGAGTAACAACTGTAAACATTCTCGTAAGACTAGGGGTGCTGTGAGCACTTAGCTCATTTAATAATACCCCCGCCTCTATTTGATTATAATGACAAAGTCCATGTTTTGCTGTGTTATAAGTTACATGTTATATTTCGCTTCGTTTAAAAGATATTAGTTTCTAAAAGATATATAGATTTGATTAAAATATGCAAAAATCCATGACGTTTGAGCAGCGAGTAGCAATAAAATTTTACTTTGCATTTGGGAAACATCTTAAACAAACTTTTTAAAAATCGTGCAAAAATGTATGAAGAATAACTCGTGTGTTAGTAAAAAAGGGAAAATGAAATTTTTGAGTGATAGCTAGTTTGAATTAGACTGTCGACGGACGTAGAGACAGACGGGCGAGCAATCCGACAACTGTGTACCTCCCACTTTTCAAGCAGGTTACAATAACAACATGACAGTTTACGCTGTGTTTGTCATCAAATGATCCATTGGATTTATTAGAAATTAACGATAAGTTTTAGCAGTTGCTTACATCCAGAAAGTAAGAAAATAACAGGTTTAATATCTTTTCGAATAGAAAATAAGGGCAAGTCGGTCGCCTGGTTGATGTTTTCATGCAAGTATTCATTTAAGTAGCTTAACTGTCAAAGAGTAATAAATGAAAATTAAATAAGTCTGCACCATAAATTATTTATACAAAGCAGATACATTTACAATTGTCATTTTAAACTGTAGAAAAATTCGCTAGTTTATGTTTGTGCCACGTAAAAACCCCTTGGTTGTCAAAGACTTTTCAGTAGTTGATACTGCCCCAAATAAAAACGTATGGTTGTGCCCCACGCCCATGATTTCATATTTCTGATGTCTTAACATAGGTGTATCACTGCAACATCGTTAAAATTAATAAATGTTCTGCTCATATTGCAATGTTCTCTGACATACATGTTTTCATTTTCTTATAATTTTACTCAGTATCATACACCATCTCTTATTCTCTAAATCATTTTGAAATAAGTGGATGGAGTAATTTGAACGAACTGCTTGAATCAAACTCTGCTTACAGTTCGTCTGCTTCTTAAACCGAAATCCGAATAATCAATTCTTTTTATAGGCAAATTTCTCATGAATGCTGATTGAGCATAAACACTTGCTTTATCAGAATCTATGAGGGAAAACTGCTTGGGTGTTTAAATTCTATCACATCTTCCGGGAAATCATTAATTTTTGTTCACGAAAATTCAAAATCATTGGCCAAAATAAAGCAGATTTCCATTGTGTGCAATTATAATACTTTCTGCAAATGTACAGATTATTTAATACTCTGATCATCAAATATACCAGGTATAATCCCCACTCATTATTTGACGGACTACACCTCAAATAATGCAACAACTATGCTGTAAGCCGGTGAACCCTGTAAGCCAGGCTAGCTTAGTGGGAGCAGCTGGCGTTTATTTTGAAAACAATACATAAATATTGAACATACATTACATTGTATTTGAAACAATAAAGCAGTGCAATTTATTTGAAAATTATATTACGTGTAATAATTTATACCCCTATTACAGACATAAAAATCCGACGGTTAACTATGGAAAACCTGTGTGCGTCGCTATATAAATAATGTCTCAAGGGAGCATGCCGGACGTGCATTCGTTGCAGTACTAAAAAATGCCTGAACATCCTATATTTGCATGTATGAAAAAATCGAAATTAAAATACATTCCAACAGTATTCTTTCCTCTATTACCGGTATATTTATACAAACGGGATAGACATTATGTTTAAAGCCAAAAAAAAAGCACACAACAAAACACGTGTGTGTGTTGAAGAGCACTGGATTAGAATGATTCGAATACCTTACTGAATACCGCTTTCTCATTGGTCTTCCTTTGACCACGCCTACTATACAGGCAAAACCAATAGAATACATTCCTATCATACAAATGAATGTTTTCCCACTCTACTACGAAACGCGGGAACACACTATTATTTTCACTTAACCAATCAAATGCAAAAGCAACTACTCCATGCGTTCTTGTAACCCAAAATCTGAAATTAAACTTGTTCATTTCTTTTTTTTATTTTTATTATTTGCAGACTTATCGAATGTTATCGGTCCCCATTTTTTGTCACACAACTCAAAGATAGAGTCTAAAAATGACCAGTCGCCAAAATCAAAAATTCTTCTACAATAATCTACTTCTATATTTAGAGATATTGGCATCCACCCCGTTCAGTTACAGTGCCGTTATACATACATACTAGCATTTGATAAATATTCATAGCACGATTTTGCAAATCCTTTTTTACCGTTACTCACTTGACATATACGCATGTACCACATTCTGATTGTCAGTATATTTCACCAACTTACCGTTTAGTTGCTATTTTTAAACTCTCCTTATACATTCTAATAATCTTAAAGTCTTTCAATGAGGAACTATAACGTCTTTCTAACTCGGTGAACATATCATGCACAATATCTTATAAATATTCCCGACAAAACCCGCGCTTGCATACATGTATATGCGTACTTACTTTAGAAAATATTATGCGCTCTGGTGTCTTCTATAAAGCATGTAAAACTAAATCTGGTTATGTTTCACAATTTTTCAATCAAAATTTTAATTCTGATCTAACATGTACGTTCATAGATTTTTTTTTAAATGTATACCAATTCATCCCGTGAAAAATTACCAGACACATTTTTGTCGACATCAAATGAAAGATATTTCCTAATGCTGGAATCAGATATATAATCTTACGTAGAATTGATGCAAGATTTTTAAGCTTCAGATCTAAAACTGCATTCATCTTTTTTACGATTGTTTTTCTCTTGTTTGTTGGATAACACCGTATTCTAAAATACACAGTGAACCTAATCAAATCAAAGTCAGTATCGGAAAAAATACTGCTTTTTCTTAATTTGGTAGAAAACCAATCTGCAATAGCTTAGATTGTACATATTCTATCATATAAATGCAGTTTTCTTTTGTATCACACCCCCACACAGTCTAGATGTACAATAACCGGAAAAAATCTAAACTCTCCAATGCCTTACTAACGTACGTACATTTTTTGAGAAAATA
Source organism: Saccostrea cuccullata (assembly GCF_032062105.1). Classification (NCBI taxonomy): domain Eukaryota; kingdom Metazoa; phylum Mollusca; class Bivalvia; order Ostreida; family Ostreidae; genus Saccostrea; species Saccostrea cuccullata. The sequence continues at coordinate 52,721 of NW_026921324.1, forward strand.
TTCTTTAGGCATGCAAGGAGAGGAATATAAAAGACATAACATAACCATACTTTCCTTTTACTAATAACTTATTCTGATGGTTTTGATGTATTATTCCCAAAATTGTGAATTATTTTTCGATCTTTTTTTTTTTTTTTTTTTTTTTTTTTTTCACAATTTTAATCTTTATTCATGAATATCTAATTTTAACTTAATCTTACTATATCACAACATCGGCACTCTTAGTTGAACTCCAAAGACATTTTTAATCTGCTTTTAGACATTTTTTAATCTGCTTAATGGAATACAATATTTTGTTCTTACAAGTTATACAGTATACTTATATTCTCAAAATTCTGTGTCTGATGATCTTACTTGATGTATTCTTTTTTTTAAATGTGTTAAATTTGTTTAGTCCGATTAAAATATCTGTGCAACATAACTTCACTGTAATCAATCTTAGTTACCAAAATATACGCGAAGTAAAGTCCAAATTAAGCATAATAGCTTAATTCCTTTACTTCACCTTTTCTTTAAATATATACATGTATTAATCATATTTATAAATCATAAATACACCCTTTCCTAAGTTTGTTTGTGAGGTACACAGGTTAATCCCTTTCTATTCCAACATTTCAGCCTCTGGGGAGAAATGGTGGATTGGAGGAACAGATGTTAATTCTGAGGGTACATTTTACTGGGAAAACCCTAACAACTCGATGAAATTCACAAACTGGTACGCAGGTCAACCTAGCGGGGGTACAAGTGAAAACTGTCTGGAAATGCTCATCTTGGGTGGTTGGAATGACAAATCATGTGATACACCCACTTACTATATTTGTGAAAAATAGACATAAAGAGAGAAAAAATCATATGAAGGATATCAACCAGACATCTTGTGACAATTCAGATAAATGTTTCTTTATTCATTCATGTTTCAGGCAGGCAAAGAAGCTATGAAAACAAATCTGATCTTTTGTAAATATGCATCAATGTCTTTCTTTGATCTTTTAAATTTCTGTTTGATTGTGTGTCAAAAAAATACAGTCTTTGTGAATATCATTTCTTGAAACTACTACATATATACTTTTTTTACGAAAAAATCTGTTGAAAATAAATAAGACCAATAAAGAAATTAATTTACTGAAAAGAACTTGATTCATGCATTGATAAAGGTTTTAAGTTTGCTTTTTGCTGTTACATTGTTCACTTCAATCACTAGTTTAAAAAGCGGACAATAGAAAAACACCTACATCTTACGAAGGAAAGTAACTCGCCCTATCTTCCCCTATCACGATAGTTTTCTCAGGATCAGTGATTGCAGCCATATAAAGTTTAAAATCAGAAGAAATAAGTATTTGTGTAAAATAGAACGGATAGTGTTTCAATTGCTCATGTCAAATTTTTTATAATCACTAACAATGTTTTTAAAAAAGCGACCAAATAGAAGAAAATACACCACTATACTTTATACAGATTAGGAAACACGTTTGTCATGTTTCAGTGATTAAACGTTTACAAACTATTCGCATATAATATATCTTAAATTATGTCAAAAACACAATTCACTTAACTTCCATTTTTGCGCCGATTACTTATGTATCTAGTGCTCAGATATAAACAATAAGGTTTTGAACTGACAATAACATTTCATAATATAGGATCTTTTATAAGCCACATGCGATATATTGGATTCTTGAAAAATGGAAGTTCATGACTCAACGGCTGTAAAACTAACATGCTGCAATATAGTTGGCTATGAATTTTGCAATAGTTATTTATGATGGGCTCTCTCCTTAATGTTTATTTCATTAATATTGACCAGTTTTAATTGGTAAAAACAAAATGAAAAATTATTTCTGATGACTGTAATTCCCAGAATTTTTTACAGAAATATAGAAAAAGAAAACTCTCTGCCCGATGCATATTGGAAGACAATCTTTTTATACAATGCATTCTTAATTACCATATTGATACATATTGATTAATCCATATATTGACACAACCAAGATAAACAAATAGAGAAACCTTTTTTTATGGATGTAATGAAGTACTTTTTTAAATGTCTGCAAAAAAGTTTGTAATGCTAAATACAAGAAGTACGAGTATCATTCATAAAAAAACTGAACTTACACTTATGAAAGCATAATTCACTTCATAAATTTCATCTTCACATACATGATATTTGCAGTTTTGGAGGACTTTGATTTGGATCGTATCCCATAGGTGTCTTTCATAGATTAATTAGCTTTAACCTCCTTTCTTTCTTCTTTAAGTAGAGTATCTAAGCTGCCTTTCCTTTTTTTAGCCTTTTCCTTGGCAAAATTCAGTTCTTGCAGAGCCATTTGTCTTATAGCATCTGGTGAAGTTAAATTGAATGGTATAGAACTTATAAGTTTTTCTAAGGTTTCGTTTTTTTATTGCTTATTATAGGTAATCTTGTCATTTCTTCAAGTGCAGGTGACACACTTTGTTACCACTGTATCTGGAGCAGGGGTACTGCATGGCATATTTCGGCCATTTTTAGCTCACCTGAGCCGAAGGCTCAAGTGAGCTTTTCTGATCCCATTTTGTCCATCCGTCTGTCTGTTTTTCCGTCCGTCCGTCTGTAAATTTTTCACATTTCCGACTTCTTCTCAGGAACCAATGGACCAATTTTATCCAAACTTGGTACAAAGCATCCTTAGGTAATGGGAAATTTAAATTCTTTAAATGAAGGGTCAAGTTTCTTTACAAGGGGAGATAATCAAGAATAGACAAAAATAGGGTGGGGTCACTAAAAAATCTTCTTCTCAAGAACCACCATGCCAGGAAATCTGAAACTTATGTGGAAGCATCCATTGGTTGTGTAGATATTAAATTGTTAAGATCATGACCCCGGGGATAGGGCGAGGCCACAATAGGGAATCTAAGTTTTACATAGAAATATATAGAACAAATCTTTACAAATCTTCTTCTCAAGAACCACTGGGCCAGGAAAGCTGAAACTTATTTGGAAGCATCCTTGGGTAGTGTAGATATTAAATTGTTAAAATCATGACAACCGGGGGTAGGTGGGCCACAATAGGGAATCTAAGATTTACATAGAAACATATGGAACAAATCTTTAAAAATCTTCTTCTCAAGAACAACTTGGCCAGGAAAGCTAAAAGTTATATGGGAGCATGGGTAGTTTAGATATTAAATTCTTAAAACCATAAAATAGAAGGGGGTAGTGGGGCATGACGGGTATAGCAAGAGGGGGAATCTGGTAAGAACTGCATCACCCGAGTAACTCAGGTTAGCGATGTGGCCTATGGGCCTCTTGTTATATTTTCTTTGTTTCTATATCTTGTAAACTTATGGTTGCACATGCTAACAAATCCAGTCCTGAGGAAGGCAATGAAATATCAACAATGTGTTGCTCATCAGTCTCTTGGAATGTAGTGTGTGATACTTGTTGAAAAGTTCTTTGATTTGTTCTACTTATGGTAGGGGAATGAGCCTTTTCTTTCAGTTTTTTATATACTGTGAAGCCAGGGGATAGTCCTTCCACATCCCATCCTTCTTCTAGTCGCTGTTCATACGTTTTTCTTGCTGGTGTACCTATAGAAACACTGTATAGATGGAAAGCCTCAGTAGCTGCTTTTGTTTCCACTTCATCATCTCTGGTTACAGTCTTATCTGTTTCGGGACCTTCTTCCTTGTCAATGAAAGTATACGATGGCTTTAGACTCTCATTTAAAATAGCAGAACGCCTCACAGGATAGATAACAGAATCATTGAATGCTCAAATTACAATGCTTGGTTTATAAATTGCAACATAAATTTCATGCAAATTTGAAGCAAAGCTTTTATTTGTCAAAAGGCTTGCCAGGATTTAATCTCGTGTTTTTCGCACTGTATCATACCATTCTTTTTTCAGAGGACCAAATACTCCTTTGTCCAGGGGCTGCATGAGATGAGTAGCATTTGGTACTAGCTAGTCTGTTAATTTCAATTCCCCTTCTGCTTTTGTAAATATGTCCATGTGAATATGTGAACTTACACTGTCAATCCAAAGAACAACTGGTCTAAGATTCTTGCTTACAATCATCCTTTGGTGAAGGGGTTTCAAGTTTGTTCAAATGAAGGGCAACGCCCTCATTCAAGGGGAGAAAATTGGGAAGTATTGAAAAATTTGGTGGAATATGTTAAAAATCTTCTTCTCAAGAACCATTAAGCCAGAAAAGATGAAACTTATGGGGAAACATCCTCAGGTAGTGTAAATTCAAGTTTGTGCAAATCATGACCCCCGGGGGTAGGGCGCATACATGTCCAAGAATGAATTCGATGTCGATATCGACGATATCGACAATATTATGTCGATATCGTATCGATATCGATCGTGATGAGCACTATTAATTGGAAATATCTTGTGCCATATTTGAGACTCTATATTATGTCGATGTCGTCGATATCAACAATATCATGACGATATCGTATCGATATCGATCCTATTTGCACAATTTATTTTCATAATGAGGTATAACATAATTTTTCAAAGTCACAAGTGAATCAAAATTGATTCATAATTGCCATGAATATGAAAATAAATTATGATTAAGACAGTATTAGGGTTGTTATTGTTTTAGATTAGATTTAGAGTAACATATTGGGTTAGGGTGAAATTCTTGAAAATGTTTTGACAATCTTGATTCGATATCGATACGATATCGTCGATATCGACGATATCGACAGTAAGGTAAACTTATTAAACACAGAAGTGATGTAAAAATAAAGTTTTTGCATTATGGTGAAGGTTGGTAAAGTAATATGCTTTTAACAATCATGATTCGATATCGATACGATATCGTCGATATCGACGATATCGATGGCAGGTAAAATCTTCGTAAAAGTAAAGTAATTAAACATAAACACATTCAAAGTAACAGGGAAGGTATTTACCAAGGGCTTTACAAACATGATTCGATATCGAAACGATGTCGTCGATATCGACGATATCGACACTTCAGGGAAAGATTTATAAAAAAAGTTTAAGTAAAAGTTGTAAAACACACAATATTAAGGATGAAAACCACAATTCTTGGAACAATCATGATTTGATATCGGCACGATATCGAGGATATCAACAGTAAGGAAATAGTCTTAAAACAAGAAGTATTGTAATGAACACACGAGAATAGAGAAATATTATAGAAAACTATAAAAAAGTAATGTGTCGATATCGTAACTACATCGTGTCTTGGACATAACTCGTAGGGCGGGGCCAAAATGGCCGACCAAAGTTGTACAAAGAAATATATAAGAAAATTCTTTAAAAATCTTCTTCTCAAAAATGACAAAGTCATAATCCATCATATTTATATGGGAGCATGCTCAGGTAGTGTAGATTCAAGTTTGTTCAAATCATAACCCCCGGTGGTAGGGCGGGGACAAAATGGCCGACCAAAGTTTAACATAGAAATATATAAAATAAATTCTTTAAAAATCTTCTCAAGAATGACAAAGCCATAATTCATCATATTTATATGAAAGCATGTTCAGGTGGTGTAGATTCAAGTTTTTTCAAATCATGACCCCCCCCCCCGGGGGGGGGGGGGGGGGGTAGGGTAGGGCGGGGCCAAAATGGCCGACCAAACTTTTACATAGAAATATATAAGAAAATTCTTTAAAAATTTTCTTCTCAAGAATGACAAAGCCATAATTCATCATATTTATATGGAAGCATGCTCAAGTAGTGTAGATTCAAATTTGTGCAATTCGTGACCCCCGGGGGTAGGACGGGGCCAAAATAGCCGACCAAAGTTTTTGAAGATATATATAGGAAAATTCTTTGAAAATCGTTTTCTAAAAAATAGCAAATCCATGATTGGTCATGGGACTGTTGGATTTAAACTTTACAATAAAAAGCCATTTTCTACTTTTTCTACCCTTAGTGCTCAGATGAGCGATGTGGCCATTGGACCTCTTGTTTGTGTAATGTATAGCTGAACCTCTTGTGGCTCCTAATAAAGAATCAAATGCAGTAGGCTGGGGTTTTTGATACACAAAATACGGTGGTAGAAGAACTCCTTCAGCATTACCAAAGTACATCACAGTCATACGTTGTTTTGTAGATCCTCCTGACAAGTGCGGAATGCCCTCTGTAAATCTTTGCCTTGTTGGTCCTACAACAACTCCAGCCTTACTCCCTATCTGTAAAACCTGTCTCAACTGCATTATAAATCCTGTGTGGTCTATCCAGCATGTTTCTTTATGAAAGAATTGTTCTGTTCTTTAAAAACCAATCAACTACAACTTCTTTGGTGACTTTCAAGCGAGAGGCCTCAAGCAGTATTTCTTTTCTTTTTTTCTAATTTGTCCGAGTGTCTCGCAATAAATGCATAGTACCATAAACAGCTTGGCCTGCTATCCTTAAATGGATTTCTTAGCTTGTCTTATTTTAGGAATTTTTTGACCAGATCTAATACATGTGCATATGAGATGTCCCCAATCACATTCCCCTTTGTGCCATTTCACGCAAATAATTGGCAATCGAATTTTCTTAGACGACTGATAAAAAAGGAGATGGTCTATTTCTACTTCTATATAGACTTCACCAGTCACCCTCCTATGGAGATAATAGAAGGATAATTTGTACTTTTCCGCAGAATTATTAATACTTTTCCCCGACTGTACCTAAAAAAGAGCCCTCTTTGTTCTGGATCCTTTTGATGCGGATTTAGGGAATACTCTGCTTATTTTTCCTTAACTTTAGATGATGTTACAAAAAAGTTGGCTATGTGTTTTGGCAACTATTTTCTTACATTTTCCCATTACTGACATCTCCTAAAATATATTAAAATATAATGCTTGCAAAAGCATGGAATCGCAATAAAAATAAAATTTTAATTTAAAAAAGGAAGAAAAAAATGAAAGCATTTAGAGTTAATATTGAAAGGTTAAAAAACATACCCCCCCCCCCCCACATAATTTTAACTTCAATTTTAAAGGCAAAATTTAAAGGGTGAACATGTTATACTGTTAAATATGCAGCATTTTCATTTCATATTCATTAATCTTTAGCAGTTAGGCTGACTGAAAATGAAATTTCCAACTAGGCGACTCTTTGCCCATGTATTACCCATATGAAAAAGTACTATTAGAATTCAATCGGAGTATTCAGTTGACTACTAGTAGACGGTCAACTGACAGTCAATTGATCATTAGTTGAATTTTTGCCATGCAAATGAGGGAGCGATCAACTCATTTGCATAGAGTTGACCACTGTTGAATGCTCCACTATTTCCTTTGCAGTAGACCGCTAGTTGAATAATCCACTATTTCCTTTACAGTTGACCGTTAGTTGATTACTCCTCTATTTCATTTGCAGTTGACCGCTAGTTGAACACTCCATTATTTCCTTTGCAGTTGACCGCATGTTGAATACTCCATTGGTCAGTGCACGTAGGATCGATGCATTCATTAAATATTTGGAAAAAAATAATGGAGGGGTATTTGAAATCTAAGACAGGCAGTGTTCATGAAAATATGAAAAGTCAAAACAATGGAATTTCTAAATTGACATAAATGAACTTGTAAATCTAAATGCAGTGTAAATGAGCTGGCACACTAGCTCTCATAAGTTGTTACAGGCCTTCTCCATTTTCTGTACAGAAAAGGTTATATACAGAATTAGTCTAAAGCAATGGTATATTTTTACCAACACAACAAGAAAAACAACAAAACACTTGATGCACTTGAAAACACAAAACAAGTTTCCAGAATTCTTTCAATATTTAAAAAAGTACACAAAAATAAGGACCTATGAGTACTGGCTACAGTTTTTTGTATTCCTATTATGTGTTTAAAAATAATTGTCAAAATGACAGCATTAATAAAATCATGTACTACGTAAGTTTTATTGTTTCATTTCCCACAATCTTTTGAGGTTGTTCATAGATGTTTTATACTTACTTCTGATTCCTCAAATGTCTTTTTGACATTTAAATGGTTTACAACTAAATTGTCTTTCTTTGTGTCAAAGTGTCGAAGTGATCCGGATTCGTTGCATTGTAATAGTAGGACGACTATATTCAAGTTCGATACAGAAATCGACTGGTAAAAATCAAAAACTTTGCAAGATTCGGTAGAGCATTACTAAGCTTTTTTTTATCAAGATTAACAATATATTTTCGAAATATATATTTATTAATTAACACCTGTCATATCAGCGAATTATTCGGAACTGGCCAAACTCCATCCGGAACTGGCTAAACGACCAGAGTCTGAAAGTTGAAATTGAATTTTTTTCAATATTTTATATAGAGCACAACTTTTGATTCAGAATATGAAATTACATAATGAAAGATCTGTTTCTGACGATCATAAAGTATTTTTTTTTACTTTTTTGGATCGTAGACTGTGCTCATATTTGCGTGGACCCTGAGGTCCACGCAGTAAATATATAAGCGAGTTTAAACTGGATGCCATGGGCGCACCTTCGGTAAATTGCCCGTAGAATAATTCGCCCGATTCTAATTGCGCTTTTATATCCGCATAACGCATTTACATATTCATTGGCGGATCGGAAATGCTCTTGTACATATACTTTTATATACAGACTAAACATTGATTCTATGGTACAAGCATTTTAAAAATTAGGAAGAACTTAAAGATACATGGACATGTAACTTAACTTGAATGAAAAACCTCATTCAATAACTAGTTCTAGCTTTTAAAAGATAGAACAAATTTTCACCGGCATTATTTTTGTGCGTCAAGGCTCGGAAAATAATTTAATATTTCAGTGATCCAAATACCGTTTGACAGAGGTCTGTAGCAACGGCTTTCAATGGGGGGGGGGGGCTCCGACCAAAAAAAAATAATATGTGTTCCACAGAGGTGTGCTACACGTGAACCATAATATCTTTTTCCCATGATTAATTTCTTTTGAATAAACTCAGAACAGGTGTTGTTAAGTCCCAGCAATTATTGGTTACATGTATCAAAATAACCCGATTTTTTTAACTGACAAAACTATAAAGGCCGCTAATCGGAGATAACATTTAACAATTTTGACAGTCACAAGTAGGCAGATCATTGAAGAAAATGTGAACAAGCCTACATGAATATTCACTACAACTAGAGTTTTTTTAAATTGAATTTTGGTTAAAAAAACATGCATATGGTCCACATATTGCAGTCCTTTTTTAAGGGACAGCAACTTGTTTAATTCTTTGTTGAGATGGTCAAATACGCGTGTTTTCTAAAAACTTAGAGAACTTTGCATTTTTTCAATGCTTTTTTTCAATACGTGGATTCTCAAAAAGAAATGTAATAAGAAATAAAAGCATTAAGTCTCTACATTTTTGATTATGACACGGGAACGAAAAGGATTGGTAAATAATCGATATTAGTACATGGCCAGTTTATGCACAAAGCGAACCTAACTCTTTGTTATAGCAAATTTTTAATTTTGTTACAACGAAAACAATTCCTTTGAACGTCTTAACAGGTTTTAAAATATGTTCAAAAAATTCAACAAATATATTTACGGAATAAACGGAAGTACATTTTCGACTTTTCAAATACACTTGAGAATTCAATGTAAAAAAATGTCGAATAAATTAAAAGAATAACATTGTTATGATAAAATGTCTTTAAATTCGTTATAATGAATTTAATCTCTTTTATGACATTATGAAGAATTTGTAATAACGAACTAAATCCGTTAAAAGGAATTCTTAAACTTTTTATAACGATTTATAATTGTTAAGGAGAATAACTGTACATTCACAATATGTTGTCGTAAAAATTAAATGGGGGAAAAAAATTAAAAAATAAAAGAAAAAAAAAAGAAAACTGTATATTCCGAAACTTGAATAATCCAACACACTCTGAATTCCGCCATTAAATTTCAATCCCATTTTAGTATGTTCCTTGTTTTTAGCATTGTTCGTCACTCTGTCTATTGCGACATAAAATTAGTCTCCTAGTGTATGTCGGATAAGACAGGTTTCACTTTAATAATAATAAATAAAATAATGATAATTGGCTCATTTTTGCAACTTAATTCAACGCCTACAAGCTTTTTTTAAATTTGCAACATTTATGTTCACTCTTTTCGTATCCAAAAATATTAAGCCACGGAGAAAAACAATGAATTTAAAACGTTTTTAAAAAGATTTTAATTGAAGTAGAATGGCAAAAAGATATAAAATCTTCCAGTTCATGACACTGCTTCCATTATTGATGTCATTCATGAATCTATAAAATAAGAGTGAAATGAGTAACCTTTATGCTGGGGATAGAAATATTATAATACATAAACATATTTGTTTGTTCAATTTATTTTCCCTGTGGATAAATGTTATGGTTTGCTAACTTTGGTTATTAATCAAACAAAACCAGATATAAAAGGAAAATACAATTCATCAATTCATTGAACAGTATCCAATTCGGAAGTTTAATAAAGGAAATCTTTGTATTGAATCTGACTATTATTCAATTTATTGGAAATGAACTTTGGTCAATATTTCAAAAAGCAATTTAACCTTAATTCAGTTTCCTGATCAGAATTTATTCCAATCTTTTCCTGATCTGTTTGATTTCCATATTGCTGCAGAAATCGTTGTTTCAACTTTTTTGTCGTTTTAATTTCATTATATTTATTATTAATTTTGATGATTACATTGGCTGTTGTCTGCTCTGCTTCTTGTTTCTGTTCCTGATTTGTTTGGTTTACAAGCTGTTGCAGAATTCTTCGGTTTTGTCTGTATACCTCTAAGTAACATTCTTGGTCTATGAAAATATACTTGTTATTTTGCATGATAAAATCTTTATAAAAATACATTGTAAGAAATATATATCAATACATTTTCTTTGTGCTAACACTCTTTAATTTTAAGTAAGATTGAACTGAAAACCATTGTGTCATTCTTTTAATATTCACAAGAAAATCAGATGTATAATATTATTCAGATTCATCGTAAAAAATGATATACGCATATACGAGGGTTGTTTGAAAAGTTCGTGGATTTCTGTCATGTCTTTTTTTTTTTGACGTCATATGTTATCCAAAGTTGGTAGAAATATTTCATCAATTAATTTAGATTTTTGGTATTAATTTTTTTTTATCAAAATTTATTCAAAAGTTATCCAGACTTTTTCAAAATGCATAAATTGGGTCGCAGAGCAGGTCAAATTTTAGTAAGTTACATAAAATACACTAAATAATGTCTGAAATCATAATCTCTGTAAAATGGAGCAAAAACGAAAAACAACCTAGAAATTTAAATTAAGAATTGTTACTTCGATTCTTATTCTAAACCATGGCTTAATATTTTTTCTTCGTTGAAAAGAAATCAGCTTGAGAAGATAGTTGGTCCTCTCTGAAAATGATGAAAACGACGACGTTTTAGAACATCAAGTAGCAGCAGGTGACGATTCAATTTTGTGTTTTACTCAAGAAATATTCTGAAAAAACATCGTTCTCTGTTTTAAAGCAAAGCCATTACACATTTTTTTCAAACAAGATTGAGTTAGAAGGGAAACTCCTCTCACAGATATCCACTCATGATTTCAAAAAAATTCCTCGTTAATTACCTGCACAAGGCTCTTTTATACAAATATTATTATTTCAACATCTATCTACTGATATAAAATAAGTAAATGTCAAATGTATATTTTCGTACATACATCTTTTTACTAACTTTTCTGACTTTTACTCAAGTGAGTTGAGGCCAAATATGGGCTTTTCTATGCAAATGAGCTAATAAAAATGTATGAATTGTATATGTTATGTACAGAGAATGTTCAAATTGATTTTCTTATACACACCTAGTACTAACAATTTATTATTGCATTTTATGACGTGATAATTCTTTCCCATTCAAGGTAATAAAACACATCAACAAAACAACGTCAGCGCAAGGTCATATCATGTTTAATTAAAAATGATTCATGCATAATATTAAGGAGAATATTCTTAAGATTAAAAAAAAATTGCTGTACAAATCCTTTGCTCTTCTTCAATCGATAAAAATTTTAGGAAACTTACACTGGACAGTGTATTTTTACCCTGTTTCAACTTAGAGCTGTACGAATATTAACTAGACAATTGCAGTGCCGACATTCGTGCAGCAATATCTTAAATCCTTGAAATATTCTGCGTCTCTTAATACCTTGTTCCTGTAAAATAAGTAAGGTTTGCTCTTGCGCTGAAGCGCTTTTGTTGATGTTTCTTATAAACTCGATTATTAAAGGTATTAAAGAATAATGTAAACTGGCTTTTGCATATCGTCGGTACCAAGAATGTATTAAAAAACAAGTCTTAACATTTTCTTTGCGGTATGTATGTGCAATTATGGGTTTTAATTAAAACTTTCGCATACAAACCTCCAAACGTAGCCTTAAAGTTACAATACGACGCATCTCTTCAAAAAGATACTTGTTAAAATTTTCATATCGGATTTGGAATTTTTTTTCATACTCATAAATGTATACACCCTTCAGAAATTTACAAATTTCTTAAGTAAATAATTCTGATTATTTCATTAAAATTAATAATTATTTATGACCAATAAATACATACATCAAAATGTGTTCGAAGTTCCACATTCCTTGCTATACATGCATGCGTGAAATTTTCATAAACAAACAGCATGGTGACAGAGGGAAGCCCGGTAGACCATCTACACTGACAAAGTCGACCAAAACGAAAAACAAGACCAAAAATAGGGCTGGAAAATAAGCAACTCTCCTGACAAAAATTTAGCTGGGAGATTAATATAATAATTGGATGAAGAAGATAGGGATCTCGGATACATTCACGTGGGGCTCGCGAAGGTTCTACCCTACAGGTTTGCTGATACATGCTGTCATTTTTCGTATCTCCATGGCTTTCAAAGAAATAAAAATCAGTGTAAACTCAACGTAAAAATACAATTATGACATATCAGAATGAAATCGCCATTTGAAGTGCAAATTGTATTGGAACTGCAGAGGGATATTTTGTTTGACATTTTGCCGCGATGACGTATGGTTTGGTGGAATATCCTTTCCTGCAACCCAATACACAAAACGTCAACATTTGTACTTAATCATGTTAAGTGCGTCTAAACATGCTAAATACAGACTACGTTACCATACGTAACGTACATTTCAAATATAAAAATCAATTATCTTCCACAAGCGTACGTTACATACGCAATATAATGATACTATTTGAAGATGCATATCATATATTATATATAAGAAGTTCATCATACAGGTTTTGATTTCGTATTCAGTAATATATATCAGGTATCCAAATTATATTTCATATAAATGACCTTAATATAATTTTTTCCTCAGCAGAAACCTTTCTTTTCATTAATATTTGGGATTTAGCCGACGTCCAACCTTTGAAACTTTCCTTTGTGTACATATTCGAGTGTGTGAAAGTATGAGAATCCATGATTCACTTTATTCGAATTTCATGGTAACGTACATTTCAAATAACCACTTTTCATGTAAAAAATAATTTTTAATTGTGTTAATCAAAACGTCTTTGCCAGTTTACAAGAAGTTGCTTACTCAGAGTCATCTCATTTTTTCTACTTAATATATTTTCTTAATTTTCTATCACAAAGAAAATGTATTTATCGTTATAAAAAGAAATATATATGATAAAAGGTTTAACTTATCAGAAAATTTTTACTCGAGAATCAAAACTGCAAATTACACAGAGGGGATTCAGCATAATATTTGACACGGCGACAGTAACGTACATTTCAAATACGCTACTATAGTTGAATTTGGAACTCCATAAATACCCTTTCAGATCGATAATTATACGAATTTTTATTTATTGTTATATGACTATTTATAATGTTGATTTGAAAATTACATCAGTGGTATGTCTTCTCAATGAAAATGAGGAGACATTATTTTGACCCCTTATATTGAGAATTGGTGGCCGTCGCGCTACCACACTCCGTCGACCCGTCACACTGTGGCGCTGTTGCAGTGACGTAGCATCGTTAAATGCCAACTTTTGTCAGAGTCAACTTCATTTACAGTACTGATTTTTTCCCATACAAAACTATTCAATTCACCTTGCTCACCTCAAGTGGAAATGAGTCATCGTTCATAGCCAATCGCATCATCTCGGGTCTTTCCGTTGGAGGTCGGAAAAACAACCTCGAATGTATTAACATCGCTGGATGTTAAAAATTTATACATTTCCTGCTTAGTAAAATGTAGGATAGACGGAGTTAGAAGTCCTTTCTATAGTTTTTATTTTAGGTAATATCATTACATTGAATAAAGTTAAACCCCATATTCCACAGACAAAAGGTCTCCATGCATTTATTTCAAAGATCATGAAAAAGAAGGGTTGTCATGGCGTCTACCATATACATTCGAGGTCGTTTTTCCGCTAGTCGGAAAGGCAATCCCCGGCTAAGCTCCATTCACACCTCGGATGTGATTAGTGGAGGAATACGCATCAGACCCTTACATTTCTCTACCAGAAACTCCCTTATCATTCATTTTATATTTTGCTCTGCATAACATTCTTCGAAAATGTGCAATTATTTATCGTAAACAGGTTTTGATTAACCTCATGGTACCGTGTATAAGGCTTTTAAAGCAAGAAAAAACTGTTCAAGAGTGTGCCACAAAATAATTTCGATTTCAAATGTATGATATTTGAAAGGAATTCAAATAAGATCACATGCATGACTGAATCAGCAAGATGGTAGATTAAGGTTGACGTCCAACGTTAAGTGCGAGTCATCCGAGGAATTCCGAATGCTTCGAGGATTGTCCAAAAAATCCGTGGACAATGACGTTTTTGTCAAAATAAAGGGTTCTAAATGCATCTATTGTATAACAAAATATTTCTTATGAAAAACTAAGTCAGAATGGTTTTAGTAAAAATGAGGGTCTTTAAAGATCGCAGATTGTTCGCACGGACCAGTCTGACGTTAAGCTTATTTCATTATAACGTCAAATATTTGGATTTTGACTTAACACATGTTCAGGGACACACACTTCACTTCTTTTTTAAGGCGCAACGCACTTCCAAATGTTAGCAATACTATATATATAGGCCCCGATTTTCACATAAATATTACGTTCTATCAATAAAAATTAAAACATTCTGATTTGTTTTTTATAAGAAATATTTTGATATACAAAAGATTTTTATAGAACCATTTATTTTCACAAAAACGTCTTTGTCCACAAACGTTTTGGACAACCCTCGTAAAGGCTTACAAGGCTAGCCTGGTCCCCTGGCTCATCCTTGCCAAGGCAGGAGAGCCCTAGCACATGCCTAGTGACGCGGAGTATACGAAGCAAAACATGGACAGGAAACCAGGCTAATGCGTATATTAAGCCTTTAAACTGCCGCTAGGGTTCGCTGTTATGGACGATAACTCGTTGCTGAAACTTGTTTAGAGCAGGTCTGAGGTATTGAACTGTTTATAGAAAAGTCAGTTTAAGCATTTCCCAAGTGTTTCTCTGCTGTCAGTAGAATCCAGTGGTTGTAAAATTTAGCACTTATGTTAAACTTATTTACTATATAGTTGCAGACAATTTGACCCTCTGACTGATATTGGTGTCACGGACTGATACAGGATGTGATATGGAAAAGGGTAGGTATTATTCTCTCTGTATTGTGGTTCCGGAGAAGGAAATTTTTAAAGATTTTTCATATACATTCCTATGTAAACCTGTGATTGGCCATTGTGGTCCCCCCTACCCTTGAGGGTTATGATTTGAATTAATTTGAAAGTACACTTCATGTGGATGTTTCAACATGAGTTTCATCTTTCCTGGCCCAGTGGTTTTGGAGAAGAAGATTTTTAAATGTTGCCATTAATTTTTCAATGAATTCATAATTATCTTCGCTGGGAAGACAACTTGGCCCTTCATTTGAATCCCCTCCACCCAAGTTTGGTTGAAATTGGCCCAGTGGTTCTTGAGAGGAAGATAAAATGCGAAAAGTTTTGGACGACAACAACGACGACAGACAACGGACACATTTTGATCAGAAAAGTTCAATTGAGCCTTTGGCTCAGGTGAGCTAAAAGCACTTTAATAATTTGTAGTTTTTAAATCATATGCGGAAGATCTAGAGGCAGCTCATTGAAAAAGGTTGTACTGATTGACACATCTATATAATAGAACATTTTCTTTGAAAACAGTCATTGAGTAATATGCAATACTATTAGCTGCTCAAAATAGCAACATATTGATTCTAATACTTCCTTGAATTTGCTGCTACATCAATAAACAATTGTCTTCCAATAATACAATAATGGATTATGTATAAGGAAATATGATAATTGTATAAAAAAAATATGAATTACAATAAATTGATTTTAGGAGAATCGTATGGAAACACATTCTTGCTATGGCGCCATTCGATCTGCCTGTTTATAAAACGTTAAATGTTTGTTTCCATATATAATCTCAAAGCAAAAATGAAACTACTATTCAGAATCTGAGATTAATATAACATGTCTTTCCAACGGAAAGTACATTGTGATCTCATAAATATGTGGTTTTGTCAGAAAGTTCGAAAATTATTTCTATATTAGCAAAACAGACCTTGACCTTAGAGTTTGACCCACTTTTACTGAAAATTTTAAACTTTTACTTTGGCCATATCTTTTGAACAGTAGACACCAGGACATTTATACTTCACATGTGTATTCTTTGTTGAAAGATCTTTCATTAGATACCAACAACCTTGACCCTTTGACCTTCACCTTGTACATTTACGTTCCTGTAAAAAAAACCTTTAACCTTGGCCATAACTTTAAAGCGGTAAGTGATAGGGCTTTCATACTTCATATATGTAATTCTTGTGAGAAAACTTTTCATTGGATACCTTTCACTGGATACAAACAATCTTGACCCTTTGACCATCACCTTTTAGATTTCCATTCCTGTAAAAAACTTTAACCTTGGCCATAACTATTGAACGGTAAGGGATAGGGCTTTCATACTTCATCTATGTAATTCTTGTGAGAAGACATTTCATTGGATACCAAGCACTACCTTTGACCTTGACCTTTGAGTTTGACCAACTTTAAAAAAGCTAACCTTAACCATAACCTTTAAAGTGTTAAGGCTAGTGCTTTCATACTTTACATATTTAATTCTTGTGACAAGACCTTTCATTTGCTAACAAGACCTTTGACCCTTTGAACTTGACCTTGGAGTTTGACCTAATTTAAAAAAATAACCTTGGCAATAACTTCTGAACAGTTAGGGATAAGGCTTCCATACTCTACATAAGTATTCTATGTGGCAAGACCTTTCATTGGATACCAATTACCTTGACATTTTGACCTTGTCGATTTTTGTACTTATTTGAAAACTTTTACATTGGCCTACTTTCAAATTTTACAATTGTTTTCCGGTGAGAATACCCTACTTTTTAATTAAATTGGCATTTAAGAAAAGATTAATCTTTGCTATGTTGCCATGCGGGGGCATCAGTGTTTCACAAACACATCTTGTTTTTAATAGATCAATTGGGATAATGATAGATTTTAAATATACATGTATATATTCGAATTTTGTAATTTAAAAAAAAATATTTGTTACACTAATCGAATTTCAATAAATTTGAAAAAATCCAAATAAATAGATATAAAATATCCGATGGTTTGTAGTTGGATATGATTTTTATCCAACGTGGTTGTGAGGGGATAGAAACACACAACGAGTTGGATAAAAATCATATCCAACGACAGATCATGTCATTCTTTTTATATCATGTTTCATACTTCACAACCGATGTTTTACACTGTTTTCATATGGGATTCCGCTATATTTTACTTCATCACGCTACCGCAAAAACTATTGTGACGTCATAACTGCACTTAAGTGTGGGATATGAAAACGATATCACATGAGCTATCCAGCAGGAAATTCCTCTATTTTCCTTTTTTTTAAAATGACACAAACTTACCACCATACTCTTCAAATCCATTTCCTCTATTAATCAGTACAAAATCATTCATGTGGAATTTGTTAATAAGAAAGACAGTCACCTCAACTATTACCCCATGATGATCAGGCTTTTATTACTATTTGTCGTTATCTGTATTCAGTCAGCCAGGAGTCAAGACGGTCGGTGTGACGGGTTCGTATTTCAGAATTTAAGTGGTTTAATTAGATGAATTTGATTTACCATGGTGATCACTATGGAAACTTTGATTTACTTTCGAAAAACTTTGATAGATTTTGGTGATGCCTTTTAATTTGATTTACGATTGTGATAACTTTGCCACTTTAATTTACTATTAAATTGATATACTAAAAAATTGTTTTCGATTGAATTTGGGAAATATATGGATATTGTCAAAATATATAATTTGCAAAACATAATTTTTAATATGATTTTATTTTATTTTCAAGTCCGTTGAAGTGCTGTCGAGGATTTGTATACATCGAAGAAGGAAATATCTGTTTGCGTAAGTGCACGTTCCTGAATTTAAAAAAAAATACATATAGAAAGCTATTTTTTTTTAAATGTCAATAGGCAATTGTTTTCTGTCTTAAGCTTGCACGTATCCATCATTTGGATTAGCATGCAGAGAAAACTGTACTTGTCCTGAAGAGAACTGCGACCGTTTTAAGGGATGTTATACATTGAAAACTGCAAAAGGTAATAAAAAGGAAACAATTAAATGAAATAAATTAGATTCCTCTATGCTTAATTTAAATGATGTCATTTATTACAAACATTATAATATAAAGCATAAGCATTGTTCAGGGTTATTATAGAGGACATATTTAGAAATGGAAATATAAACATGTATATAACAAAGGTACGGGGTTCATACCCCATCCTCGACTGACCTACACTGTAAGTAAGTCAGGAAAACTTGGTAGCAACTGTTCCTTTATCTCGTTCTTAGTACTTTGTAGTGAACGTTTGCTGGACTATCAAATGAGTTCTTAAAACCGAGGTTCCGTGTCAAAGCAAGCGTTGCAGATGTTCCATGGACAATTTTAAGTGATTCTTCCGAGTGCATAGTATTGATCTAAAGAAGCCCTTTACTGATATATTGTGACGTTTCTATTTTACTGAAAACATCTCGCATGGGACTTAAAGCAACACGCGTGTACAATCTTCTAATCGAAACTTGAAATAAATTAAATCAGTATAATTAAAAGCAGCCGTAGTCTGCTCCGAAAGCTACTCACATGCTCTAAAAAATCCACAAAGAAATAAAAGATATTATGTCTTTTTTCAGAGTCAAGGCTTAAGTGTTTAACTGATTAACAAACCTACAAAGAAATCAAGGGAATATGAACCTGCATAAATCGAGAACTTCTTGAAACTGGCATTATTTTAATAAAGCTATTTTATTATCATATATATGTAACCTAAATTAATGTTAGATAATATCCTTTAACCCACTCTGTAAATTAGGTTTCGTCCAATCGAAGGACAATCACGTGATAAATGCTTAGTATGTGTACTGAAAGTATAGGTCATTTATAAATTCCAATATCTAAAGGGCAAACCATACTTAAAATTAAAATCTGATACAAACTAACTAAACATAAAACTATGTACTAGATTAATAATTTATTATTTGAAATAAAATGAAATCATGTTGGCTAGATACTAGGGTTGTCAACGAGTACCCGGTTACCCGGATACTCGGTCTAACTTCCACTTATTGAATACTAAATTCGGTACTCGGTCACTCGGATGTATATTTTTGAATATTTCTAAGCTTATCTATTAAATAATAATGCATTAAACAATCTGTTTTAAAACGTATAATACTCATTGCACCTTACATACAGTAATTAGGGTTTCCTACTCTTCTAAATGACCGTTATCTCCCGTGGCAGTGTTTATACAGTAATCATCGTGACCAAGCACCTGTTACATGTACCTGACTCTTCTCACCTTCAGCTGTCTTCTACCCTTATTTTTTGAATTTCTTTAATTATTTGTTTTCACTGAACATCGTTTAAGGTCTGTTATGATTAAATAAATAAGATAATTTTGTCAATTCTCCGAGAAGCCGTAAATTTTCGGGAAAATAACAGAAGATATTACATGCGCGACTGTTGATATGGTTGTGTTTACTTACATGCCAATACATGTACAAATAGTTAAAGGCAACGGCTTAAACAAAATGATGTCCATCGTTGCACCATAAAAGATACTATTCTGCTATAAAATCAAGGATCGAAAAGTATACAAAAATCGTAAATCGGCTCTGTTAGAACTTGATCAAGTTCAAGACAAACTGTACGATTGATACCTGGACGTCAAACGCAACAAAGAGTACGTTACATTAGTTTTTTACAATTACGGAGTAGATTATTAATTTAACAAAAACACCATGAACCACTTACGATTTTATTTTTTGTGTTTATCTGATAAATTAATTGAACATTACATGCTTAAAAAATGTAATAAATTTCGTCGGGCACGAAGTTCTCATCATTGTTACAACAGAAATGCATTTACGTGTAAACCTCCTATCAGAGCATGAGGTTTTATTTCTACAAGTGTTTACAATGTTTTACATTCATCAATTTACTTGTTCATATTTATTAACACTTTTACCGAGTACCCAGGTACTCGATCGGAAAAACGTCCGAGTAATCGAGTATTAAAAACTGACCGATTTGACATCCCTACTAGATACCCATTTAGGTAAAAATTATTTGTATGTTAATAACGAAAACGTTGTGCTTAAGATTGTTTTAGAATGTTTTTCAAAAGCAAGGCACGTTTTTTTAATAATTGCAATTGTTCAACTAAGGACAACATATTTAACACTATCCTGTTTCAAATATTCTTTTTCCTTTATTCAATTACTTCCTTGTTCTTCAAAAATAGAAAGTTCACATTTTAATGTGTTTCATTTCATGTATGTTTTTTTTTTTGTCTTTTCAACGTGACTATGGACATTTGCTACAATTTGCTTATTTATAGTCAAAATATCCGTAATGTTGTTGGTGATCGGGTATTTTTTGGCAGTAGATTTTTGTAAGAATTCACATCAAGGGTTTTGTTTAATTTATATAGGGAATGTTTTTATAAATTTATTGTTAAATATTGGTGAGTAAACAATACAGACCTGTCCTGTAGGCATATTTCAAGAACAGCACTGCGCTTCATGAAAAGATCGCAATGGATATTTCTATGCCTGACTGTACACAAATATGGTATTCAAATTTCACAGATGGCTTGCTAGAAATACCAAGCAACTACGTACATAATAAACCAACCTTGATTGTTTTTATCCCTTGCAATGAAGCTGAATAAAATATATTCCGTGTAGTAACGCAAACGTGAGTGTATACATGGATATGAAACTCAAAATCGTGTATAGTTGTACGTTCGTTAGTTATTTGGAAATCTGTAGTCCCTGCTTAGAAGAAAAGAAAGGCATATGCAGATCGGAGTTGAGGACGCGGCAATTGGGTGTAGTGGTATGATTTTCATTTCAAAAGCTGAAAAATTTCCTATAATATATTTCTCGGAGTGAAGGTATAACATACAAACAGGATTATATATTAAAAAGATCTATTTACCTTTGACCTCTTTATATCAAAATTGAAGGAGTCTTCTTAAAAGACCGTACATTAGGCGGAAATGAAAGTGTTACAAAAAGATAGACAGACGGACCGACGGACGGACAGACAGATCCAAGTGACTTTCCCTTATTTCAGTGAAAACGGCGGAGAATATAATACAAATCTTTCCATTCAACACTTTGAATTATACTGCAAAATGATCATATGATAAAGATATTTCAATCAGGGTACAAAATAGGCAAAGGGGCTTTAAAACATTGAAAATCTGACAGCTTTTTTTTAATATTTAGGCTTTATAAATAGAAGCAACGCAGGTTTCTTTTCTTTTAGGGTGGATGATGGGAGAATTACATAGATGTCGAAATGCATTACCTCAGGTTTATTTAATGAAAGAGTTATTTTTATTTATCAGACTCCTCTTTAATGAAAGAGATATTTCGGTAGAATAGCACTTACTAACTGACTTTGCGTTTTTGCATTTGCGGAAATTACGTATGATACATAGCTATCCAGATAAATATATTTGGTCAAGATGAAATATTAGCATCATGCAATTAAAAATAACTTTCTAGTACTGTCAAAAGACATCAACTTATATCCAGGTAGTACTTACATGTATTAATGTCATTTAAGCCTTGATATAAAAATATATTACCTAGTAATTTCATGATAGTTATTGCCCCGTGGGGATCCAGGTTAGAATAGGTCCTCAGTACCCTCTTGCTTGTCGTAAAAGGCGACTAAATGGGGCGGTCCTTCGGATAAGACCGTATAAACCGAGGCCCCGTGTCACAGCAGGTGTGGCGCGATAAAGATCCCTCCCTGCTCAAAGGCCGTAAGTGTCGAGCATAGGCCTAAATTTGCAGCCCTTCATCGGCAATGGTGACGTCTCCATATCAGTGAAATACACTGTAAGTAAGTCAAGAAAACTTGGTAGCAACTGTAATAAATTTCGTCGGGCACGAAGTTCTCATCATTGTTACAACAGAAATGCATTTACGTGTAAACCTCCTATCAGAGCATGAGGTTTTATTTCTACAAGTGTTTACAATGTTTTACATTCATCAATTTACTTGTTCATATTTATTAACACTTTTACCGAGTACCCAGGTACTCGATCGGAAAAACGTCCGAGTAATCGAGTATTAAAAACTGACCGATTTGACATCCCTTCTAGATACCCATTTAGGTAAAAATTATTTGTATGTTAATAACGAAAACGTTGTGTTTAAGATTGTTTTAGAATGTTTTTCAAAAGCAAGGCACGTTTTTTTTAATAATTGCAATTGTTCAACTAAGGACAACATATTTAACACTATCCTGTTTCAAATATTCTTTTTCCTTTATTCAATTACTTCCTTGTTCTTCAAAAATAGAAAGTTCACATTTTAATGTGTTTCATTTCATATATGATTTTTTTTTTGTCTTTTCAACGTGACTATGGACATTTGCTACAATTTGCTAATTTATAGTCAAAATATCCGTAATGTTGTTGGTGATCGGGTATTTTTTGGCAGTAGATTTTTGTAAGAATTCACATCAAGGGTTTTGTTTAATTTATATAGGGAATGTTTTTATAAATTTATTGTTAAATATTGGTGAGTAAACAATACAGACCTGTCCTGTAGGCATATTTCAAGAACAGCACTGCGCTTCATGAAAAGATCGCAATGGATATTTCTATGCCTGACTGTACACAAATATGGTATTCAAATTTCACAGATGGCTTGCTAGAAATACCAAGCAACTACGTACATAATAAACCAACCTTGATTGTTTTTATCCCTCGCAATGAAGCTGAATAAAATATATTCCGTGTAGTAACGCAGACGTGAGTGTATACATGGATATGAAACTCAAAATCCGTGTATAGTTGTACGTTCGTTAGTTATTTGGAAATCTGTAGTCCCTGCTTAGAAGAAAAGAAAGGCATATGCAAATCGGAGTTGAGGACGCGGCAATTGGGTGTAGTGGTATGATTTTCATTTCAAAAGCTGAAAAATTTCTTATAATATATTTCTTGGAGTAAAGGTATAACATACAAACAGGATTATATATTAAAAAGATCTATTTACCTTTGACCTCTTTATATCAAAATTGAAGGAGTCTTCTTAAAAGACCGTACATTAGGCGGAAATGAAAGTGTTACAAAAAGATAGACAGACGGACCGACGGACGGACAGACAGATCCAAGTGACTTTCCCTTATTTCAGTGAAAACGGCGGAGAATATAATGCAAATCTTTCCATTCAACACTTTGAATTATACTGCAAAATGATCATATCATAAAAGATATTTCAATCAGGGTAAAAAATAGGCAAAGGGGCTTTAAAAAATTGAAAATCTTACAGCTTTTTTTAATATTTAGGCTTTATAAATAGAAGCAACGCAGGTTTCTTTTCTTTTGGGATGGAGGATGGGAGAATTACATAGATGTCGAAATGCATTACCTCAGGTTTATTTAATGAAAGAGTTATTTTTATTTATCAGACTCCTCTTTAATGAAAGAGATATTTCGGTAGAATAGCACTTACTAACTGACTTTGCGTTTTTGCATTTGCGGAAATTACGTATGATACATAGCTATCCAGATAAATATATTTGGTCAAGATGAAATATTAGCATCATGCAATTAAAAATAACTTTCTAGTACTGTCAAAATACATCAACTTATATCCAGGTAGTACTTACATGTATTAACGTCATTTAAGCCTTGATATAAAAATATATTACCTATTAACAATGGTAATTTCCATTCCTACGTCGATACGATATATCTTGGTGAGCTTGAGATAAAAGATACCACAGAATCTGACACTTCTGTTTCATACTTGGATATTTTACTTGTAAAAGACGCAAATGGTAATCTAACAACCAAACTATATGATAAACGTGATGACTTTAACTTTTCTATCTTCAACTTCCCTTACTTATGCATCAATATACCTCCATCACCTGCATACGGAGTATATATATCTCATTTGATTCGATACGCAAGAGCATGCTCTACGTATGAACAATTTCTAAAAAGATGTAAATTATTGACAAGCAAGTGATGAAACAAAAATATCAGCAGTCTCGTTTAAAGTCATCATTTCGTAAGTTCTATGGTCGATACAATGACCTTGTCAACAAATACAATTTATCATTGAGTCAAATGCTGACTGACGTTTTTCATACCAATTTTTAGTCCATTCTTTATACACTGAATTGACGACAGATGTTTCTGTTATTTCCTGATCATGACAAGGAGCACACGGCGGGTGTGACCGGTCGGCAGTAGATGCTCACTCCCCATGGCACCTGATCCCACCTCTGATATTTCGGGGGTACGTGTTTGCTCTGCTCTTATTTTGTATTGTTTGATGGAGATTGAGATTGAATGCTGTTCGTTATCTCCATATCCTTTTTTCATACATTTGTAATTTAAGGTAGAGCATTTGAAAAAAAAAAACCAAATGCTCTTATTCATTAGCATTTTTTCAACCCTACTTTGTGTGAGAGATCAATTCATTTCATCTTAGATCATTTTTTAAGTACAAACATAAATGCATTTATGATTGCAAGTATCCTTTATCAATTTTAAAAAATAATAAGGAAGCCCATTGCACAACAGTTTAATTTATAATTCATTACTGTATCATTTATTATGAATATATCAAATATCCAAATGGAGGTCGTTTTGCAAAAAAATATTTGCTAATGATCTATTTTTCTTATTTCAGTTTTTTTTTTCGAAATCATTTATTGATACAATTGCAGAAATTTATGTGTTGAACTTCCTCTATACATTCATGTCGTCAATAGTAGAGTTTGCTTCTCTCTCTAACATCACTTATGTTGAAAAGATTTGACTGTCATTCTCTATGTTCTCAGGTGAAACACCCGTAACTTTTGAGACATTGAAATATTTCACATTTTAAAAACGTTTTCAATATTTTGGACATCAGACAAGCAAACATTTACAATCCGAATAAGTAATAAAATGAATTGACAGGATATTTACATTGATGTGTAGTATGTCATGAAGATAATGGGTTCGTTTAATTATTCCTTATTGTATTATAAAATATGAAGTACACTGGTAAAAAGGAAAGAAAATGTTTAGGAGATCCTTGACCTTTTTCATAAATTTTATGAATATCATTATTTAGTTCATTTTAAAAACAGAGTCATGTGACAGAGAATAAATATTTATATTTACAGATTATATATTGGATTATCTAATGGATACGCCATAACAACACGCATTAGTGAATTATTTTAAATGGGGATGTTCTTTTTTTATGTTTTCTGCACTAAAACGTGCCTAGCAGTTGGCATGGATTTGCACGGGAGTGTTTGAAGAGTGGATTTTACTTTTCCCTTTTCTCCTTTGAGCTTTGGCCAACGAAGCAGGTTTTAAACCGTGTGTTTAATATATTTTCAATATATTTTTTTCTGAGTTAACTTTTGTTTTGTAGACTTTACCTTTTGATTGCATTGTATTTTGCTTTAAACCTGAAAAAATAAAGTTTTATTTGTAATTTTGTAAACGGGAAGTGTATATTCGGTTTTTACTAAAAATATCCTTTTTATATAAAATACTCTTATTAGCCGGAATACAATACATGATTATTCGGATTACAGTTTTAATGTCTGATCCTGGTAATTTAGAATGTTTCTCTTCAAAGCTTGTTTGATAATTTCGATATTCCTGCGGTGCATTTCAAAGGACGAACGTAACAAACGTTGTGACGGGTATGTAAAAAATGGATACCTTTTATTTATATGCTTCCTATCAGTTTACTTATTTTTTATTCCTTTATTCGTAATTCTGGAAACAAAATGCTAACCTTTTAATCTTATGTGGTGCAAGTATGTAAAAATACTATTTCATTATATTTATCTGTTGCATTATGATCGCTAATTAATATTATTTCATGTTTTAATGATTCAAAAACCTCCTGTTATCTGTCAGATCTATTCAGAATTTTAGCACTTTTTGTACATGTAGGATGACACGGAAATTTCAATTCTTTTTTTCAAATATGGGTCTTATAATAAACCGGTACCATCTAAAGGAATTTGATATTGAAAGGAACTTTAGATAACACAACATAAGATGCTTAAAAGTGTAACATTTTCGAATGTTTACTTTTTTTTTCTTTGAAAAGATAATTTGATGAAAAAAATGTCTTAAATTCAGTCATCAATTATTAAATGCATATTGAAAGGTAACAAACAATTATGTACAAAAAATTTAGTTTTAATGGCTTTTTTCAGTAATACAAACTCTCAGTTTCAGTTTACCAGGGGTGATCTTTCTTGATCAAATTGTATCTATCGTTTTTCTGTTGTTTGGAGATGTATTTTTTTCTTAACGATTCTGACTTATCAAGAGCTATCATATTAATTTTACATGCACAAACACTTTCCATATAGAATCCTTGAATGAAGAAATTAAGATCGCTTGAATAAAGGGCCACATCCATTTAAAGGAAAGATATGTTGTTTAAAAAGAAAAACCGAAATTAATATTTAACACCTATTTTAGAAGATTATTCCAACGGTACAGGAAAGAAAAGTAAACTTTTACCAATACAGTTCAATTTTGTTTAAGTAAATAGGAATATAAATTTATGAATTAAAAAAAAAACAACTTACAAATAAACTCCGAAACCCAGCTCTAGATTCCATACTTTATTCCATAATATTGTCCATAAAGTACATGTATGAAATAATTTCTTTCAATATAAAATTCATATGCAAAATAATTTCTGTGAATTTACTTATTCATAAAACTTTCGCTGAATAGTTTCAAAAAGAAATGTTGCTAAAAAATCAGATAATTTTTCATTTACTAGGTACAATAGGGGAAAGAGTTTAAATTGTGACAAAAAAAAAAAAAAAAAAAAAAAAAAAAAAAACCATGGTTAATCATAAATCAATCTTAGCTAAAGCTTGTTATTTATAAAACAATCAGTTAACAAATCATTTAATTATATTAAAACGGTTCGTTATTTGATTCCAGGGCCCTTAAATGATGAAACAGAATTCTACTAAGGTCAAGTTTTAGTTTACCGTAGAATGTTTATTTCTTGTTGAATCATTCTGTTAATTTGCAGTTTACCAAATGATCGTGACGGAATTTCGCAAAATATTTTAAAATGTTGGTCTGCCTAACTTTTGCAGCATCATAATACAATATGACTATTTTGATTTAATCTTCAGACGTTTCATGATCCCTTACTTTAACTTAAACTTGTCATTTTTAATTTTTCACAAATTCACAAGGCAAACTAGACAATAATTGGACACTGTTTCAAAATTAATTTTGCTAAAATCATGACACCCTGGGGAATAGGATGGCCATAATAGGCTTTTCATTTTGTGAAAATCAAAGCCGACATTTATCATATACATTAGAAAACCTATTTCTAGTTTTAAAGACTTTATTACACTTAGTTGAAATCAGGACCCCATGGATAGAGAGAGACCAAAATAGGCTTTCAAAGTTTCGAATATGAATAAACAGAACACTTTCTTCAAAAAGACGTTATTCTTAAAAAAAAATTGCATTAAGTAGCTATAATGATATGAAAAGAGTATAGATACAAAATATCAATGTGATTCAATTCTAGTCCTTGGATTAGGACGACACAACAAAGGGTGATCAAAATTTTACTTAGAATTAAGCTGCATTGGTACAGCAGGATCATTGCATCTCATATTGGGTGAGCAATGTGGCATATGAACCTTTATTTTCTTTTACAGTCCATCCATCTGCTGTAGAGGGTACTTTTGGCAAAAAGAAAAGGATACTTGTATAGGTACACGCATGATTCTTTTATGTAAATAAAATGGATTGCTTTTTTAAATATTTATTCTAATAACGATAAATAGATAAGCAAATTGACAAATTTGAAGAAACCATAAACTGATTACTTCTTAAAATAATCAAGACACCTCTCTCGGCCAAGTAGAAATGAACTATATTCTGAAAAAAATGACAAAAAATTTCTCAAAATATTTAATAAGCACACCACAATATACATTCACAGATTGTCCGTATCCCACGTATGGACCGACTTGCAGGCTTACGTGTAATTGCAGCGTACAGTCCTGTAATCAGTTTATAGGTTGTTCTTCAAGAGCTTCATCAGGTAATCAAATACACGTTTAACAAGTATGTGAATGGGTCTTCAAGATACAAATGATCCGTGTAAACTATGTTTTTTTTTAGTCTTATTCAAATGCTTTGTTCACTTCTTTAAAAATATTGTATGTACTCGAAAAACACTAAATTTTAAATACAGAGGTAGATGTTATTTCGTTTAAAGAATCAAATAAAGGGAACTAAATTCTGTCAGGTGAAATATGTAATGTTTTTCTTTTTGTTAATGTCTTAATCTACTTCATAACCCTTATATTCTAGAGCATGACCGATAAAAAAACATTAATATAATCGTATTTTCTATGTTTATCTATTGACTCATTAAAAATTTCTATCTGCTCACTTTTATCCTACGAAGGGTAAATACATGTACGTGTACTAAATATAGCCTCGTCTTTAACTACATGTTGATACCGTTTGTCGTTTTGTTAAAGACAGATTCTCCTTAGGTAAAGACTATGTCTTTACGAAGTGTGGACTAAAAAGGTAAAAGACAAAAGGAATCTTTTCCACCCCTATTAGAATATTTACCTGATAGTACAGCAAAAACACATATATGCAGTTCTCTCGATTATTTAATTTAATTTAACTACATAGAGCAAAATGTATAACAAACATTGAAAGGGGATCACCAAATAAACAATAAGGATAAATATGCACAAAGGTGAAATGTACAAATGTGATCCCCCCGAGACTGGCTAGAAATTAACATGCAGTGAAAATATCAAAGTACATGTATATATGCATGATAAATAACATATTCTTTTGACCAAAATGCAAACCAATACAAAATCGAACCCATAAAAGAATGCTTACAAATGATGCACAACGAAAAAAAATGTTAATTGGTTTTAAAAACATCGCATTTATCCGACGGTGTAAATTTTGCATGATTTCTCATAGAGGCATACATTGAATAACCTGTGAAAATATTGATGTATGAATCTTGCGAAAATGTTTGCCTGAAAATGCAGACCAACCCCAAACACAGTTACATGTATGCGGTTTTGTCGATTATTTCATTAATTGAATGACATAAATCAGAATGTATAAAAAACATTAAAGGGGATCACATAATATTAAAAGATAGATGATACAAGCTAATTCAGAATATTTGTGTCCCCCGCGCAGGGGGGGGGGGGGGGGGGTTGGTTGGATCCCCTTTACTGAATTTGTAGAATTATTAAATGCATACTGAAGCACATAAAATATGCCAATATGGATTTGGATTTAATGGTTTGATTGATTATTTTTTATTATGTGTGTAGATGATTCTTTTTATATGGAATATTTATCACACTGTAATGATGATTTCATAGGCGTCGGAACCGGGGGGGGGGGGGGGGGGGCCCCCCCCCCCCCCCACTTTTTTTCCCAATCTATACTTAGTATAGACATTGAACATATCTTCGTAAGTTTAGCTCCCCCACTTTCCACAGATACGTCTTAGTATAGGTTAAAATTGGTAAAAGTGTTGGTGTTTGGAAGAAAATTTTTTGGTACTGGACTTACGAAAAAGGATTTTGGTGTTTGGGAAATAGACATTTCCTTTTTTTTTCTTTTTTTTTTTTTTTTTTTTTTTTTTTTTTTGCTTGTCAGGTTTTTTTGGAGGAACAAAAAAAATTTTCTTACACTTAACCCCCCACTTCCGACGCCAATGGATTTTATGAGTTTGTACAAACCAGACCTTAATTTTTTTTTTAATTCACATGCTGAATACTATCATTTGGTAAAAAAGTATTTCGGAAAAAAAAATGGATTTTCCAGGATGCGAACCCTGGCCCTCGCACATGTGAAGCGAGAGACATACCACTAGACCACGGTGCCGCCTTAACTCTGCAAAAATTATATACAAACATTAAGTCACATACATGCATATATTCACGTTCGATATATTGTCAAAATTTAACACAATGCATGGTGTATAATTTAACCTTTATTAGACAGTTCTAAAAGATGTAATAAGAAAGTCCGCTGAGAACCTGTTATATACGTAACAGCTCTCCTTCATGCCCCTGTGCTAAAAATAGCGACATGTAATACATTCAATACTAATGAAACAAACAGGGCGGGACACTTTGAGAGGGGTGAGAGAGGTCTTAAGGACTTTTGGTATAAAATTACATTCCAAAAGCTCAACATCCTCTTGCAATATCGCCCGGAAACGATAGTGTTACACACAAACAGAATGTATACAATTATGTCCTTGAAGTTTGACCTTTTGACCTCAAAATCAATAGGGGTCTTCATAAGGCCACAGGGAGTTGTTATATAAAATTTCATTGAAATAGCTCAAATGGTTCTAGAGATATCGTGTGGAAACGAAAGTGTTTTAACAGACAGAATTTGCTTATTTATGACCTTGTCCTTTGCCCCTTTGACCTCAAAATCAATAGGGGTCTTCTTTAGTCCATAAGGAGTTGCTATGCTAAATTTCAAAGGGTTCTTGAGATATCGTGTGGAAACGAAAGCGTTACAGACAGACAGAAAGACGGACGGAATAAGCTTTGTCGCAGTTATATAAATCTTTTAATTCTTCCGATTATTTAAAAATCTTTTTTTACTTTTAATTCTTCTATAATGTCTTTTGTACTGATTCGGATATTGTTGAGATCTTATAAAAAGTCTATGCAGTAAATCGAGCAGGTATGGGAAGTGTGCAAAAGCCATATAGGCGCAACGCAACGTCCATGCGATACGGGGTACTGAAGTATCATTCAAAATGTTAATCCTTCATTCTGATGAAGCTACAACCATTTGAAACTTGTCCTTTGTAGTTGTATGAAATTCCCGGCAGCATCTTGAACATTTTAATCTCTTTTTAGACATTTTCCAGGTTGCTTACATAATTTTTACGTAGTACAGTGCTCCATGACGCTCCATGACGTTCCGATTTTTGGCTGTGTTTTCACGCGTTGATCATTTATAAACGGCTATAAAACAGTCAAATACCTTCTAATTATGTTCCCCAAACGAAGTTGGGGAACATATTGTTTTTACTCTGTTTCTTATTATGTTCCCCAAACGAAGTTGGGGAACATATTGTTTTTACTCGGTTTCTTATTATTATTATTATTATTATTATTATTATTATTCTTTTTTCTTCTTATTTCTTCTCCGGTACTTTTTTTGTCCGGAAGTGTTCTCAGAAACTGTTCACCAAACTAAGTTAAAACCTTTTTAGGGTTAATAGGTGTGTTGTGTAGATGTGCCGAACGAAGGTCATTTTGCGCGCATACGCCTGCACGTGCGGGCGCGTGAAGTGAGTGAAATGACTGATATAATTAATATGGCCGTAACTTTTACATTTTTTGATGAAATGGTTTGAAACTCATTACATAAAGATATATTAATATTGTTAATATCGTGACAGTGTCGAATTAGCACGAACTCACGCGCATGCACGTGAGCTTTGCTCTGATTGGCTGAAACAAAAATCGCAATATATCTTTTGTTTTTTGACGAAATGCTTTCAAATTTTAAACATAGTCATGAATTATGATATCTTACAATATGATATAGAAAAAGTTTTATGAAATCACGCGCATGCACGTGTGCTGCAATCTGATTGGATGAAACTTTAAATGACTATATCTCCTTTGTTTTTTGACGAAATGCTTTGAAATTTAAAATATAGTGATACATTAAGATGTCATGCAATATGATATACAAAACATTTCAAGAAATCACGCGCATGCACGTGTGCTGCAATCTGATTGGCTGAAACTTAAAATGGCTATATCTCCTTTGTTTTTGAGGAAATGGTTTGAAATTTAAAATATAGTCATTTGTTAGGATATCCTACGATACGATATAAAAAAATTCATGAAATCACGCGCATGCACGTTTGCTGCAATCTGATTGGCTGAAAGTTGAAATTGCTATAACTCCCTTGTATTCCAACCAAACGGGGTGGGATTTAGAACATAGATAGATGTAATGGACTTCTACTAGAAGGTATGGTCACCATGCTCATGTATGCACGTGCGTGCACGTGAAATTGGTAAAATCAAATATACACTTGAATGAGCGTATTTTTTAATACTTTTGGATTAAATACTTTCATATTTAGTATATTAAAATATATAGATTGTGTAGACAAGATGATATGGTCATTACGCTGATGCATTCACATGCACACGCATGCAATGCTAAAATTTAAATTAACTTGATACACTTCTGGGTAAACGTTGTTGAAGTCTCAAATCCATAGAGTTTGTCTTATTTAATGAGACTTACAGGGGATATGGCACCAAAAGGGAGTCGGGGAGCGTTTGGGGAACATCTGTAACGGTCCCCGTTACAATTAGCACTAGTTATTATTATTCTTATTCTTATTATTATTTTTCTTCCTGGGAAAATTTTGTCCGCGAGTGATCTTGTAAACTACACATCCGACTTAGGTGAAACCTTTTTAGGGTAAGTAGGCATGTTATGCAGATTTGCGGAATCAAGGTCATTTTGCGCGCACGTGCTTGCAAGAGCGCGCACGTGCAAAACTTAAAATGACCAATATAAAATCTATATAACCGTAACTTTTCTATTTTGTGACGAAATGTTTTGAAACTTATAATGTAAGGATATATTAGTAGTAAGCACAAGATGACATGGTCAAAATAGCAAGATCGCACGCGCATGCACGTGCGCTTAGCTCTGATTGGCTGAAACTAAAGTCTCAATATCTTTTTTGTTTTTTGATAAATTCGTTTGAAATTTTGAACATAGTCATATATTAGGGAGATCTACAGCCTGTATTATAAGATTTATCATGAAAGCATGTGCATGCACATGTGCTTGCAAGAGCTCGCACGTGCAACACGAGAAATGTCCAATATAATTGATACAGACGAAACTATTTAAATTATTGATGAAATGCTTTGAAACTCATATTATAAGTATACATTGGAAGCATAGACAAAATGACATGGTAAAAAAAGTAAGATCTCACGCGCATGCACGTGCGCTTTGCTCTGATTGGCTGAAAGTAAAGTCTCAATATCTTTCTTGTTTCTTGTCATAATCCTTTGAAATTTTGAACATAGACCTACATAATGAAGATCTACAGCATGATGTATAAGAATTTTCATGAAAGCATGCGTATGCACGTGTGCTGCAATCTGATTGGCTGAAACTTTAAATGGCTATATCTCCTTTGTTTTTTGACGAAATGCTTTGAAATTTAAAACATAGTCATGCATTAGGATATGTACAATATGATATAGAAAACAAATCATGAAATCACGCGCATGCACGTGCGCTGCAATCTGATTGGCTTAAACTTGAAATGGCTAAAACTCCCTTGTTTTTCAACCAAACAGGATGGGATTTAGAACATAGAAAGATATAAGGGACTCCTACAAGAAGGTAGGGTCATCATGCACGTGCACGCACCTGCGTGCATTTGGAACGAGTGAAATAAAAATACATTTGAAAGAGTGATTTTTCATACTTTTGGACCGAATGCTTTAATATATTGTATATTTAAATATGTAGATAGTGTAGACAAGATGATATGATTATAACGCACATGCATTAACATGCGCACGGGTGCAATGCTAAAATTTGAATATAATTGGTATCCTTCTGAGAAAACGTTGTTAAAGTCAAAAATGCACAGAGTTTGTCTTATTTAATTAAGCTTACAGGGAATATGGCACAAAAAAGGAGTTGGGGAGCGTTTGGGGAACATCTGTAACGGTTCCCGTTACAATTAGCACTAGTTTAGATTAAATTTTCTCCCAATAACGTTTTATGAATACTTTAGCGGCAGGTAAAATATAATAAATCTCTTTGCGCTACAATTGTGCAATTTTTAATTTTAATACAGAGTCTTTGTGATGTAAACGTGCCAAAATATAGTATGCACGTGGAAATAGCGTGCTCACAATAGAACTTGTCCGCGAACTTTTCTAACACCCCTCGTATTATCATATTTTACAACAGACTAGATCTATGTGTTCTTATTAGGTTTGTTCATATTTTAAATTAACGTGTACATGTATAGGTGTGCTTGATTGTAAAGTAAGATTTCAATTCCGAGAGTTCCAAATATTCTACCAATCAAGTAAAACTGAAATCAGAATTAGTTCACAATATGGCTGCAGCTCGACAAATAAAGAATTTCTTCCTATTTAATTAAATGATTTATTGTAAAACGCAATGGAGGATGAAAGTGAGAGTGAATGCTGTGAAGAACAGAATATCAAGCTGTGTGCAGCTCTTAGGTGACCTTAAATTAACATGATTTGAATAAAATTAATTTTATTATGAGAACAATATTAAATTTTAATTAGAAAATAGGGCTATAGGACTCTATTAGGGTCCAAATTCAGGAAAAAACTTCATACATGTTTTTATCGGCACTCTTGACAGTAGTCAGCATCTATAATTCCTTTCACACCACCTCTCAACATGGGATTGATAGAACTGCGTCAGAATTGAGTTCCGGCGAACTTGATTGTAATTCTACCAATTCAGAAAATTCCAGCTACCAATCAAGCATGATTGTTCACAAAGAACGCCCTATGTGAATATTTCAAAATTGTCTAAGACAAGCCTCCACTGAACTTTGTTAAATCCAAAGTAATTATGGGCAGTGAAAATGTTCCAAAGAAACTACATATCATAAGAAAGAGGCCCAGGGGCCACAGCGCTCACCTGAGCACATCAGCTAGGAAAAAAACACATCAGATCAGAACTGAAAGTTAATTTAAGTTGGGTGGGGGTTGAATTTTAACCCCCAAGGGGATCATAAATTGAACGAACTAGAATCTACATTACCTGAGGATGATTCCATACAAGTATTACTAATCCTGGCTTTGAAGTACTTGAAAAGAAGATTTAAAAAGGTTTCCCTATATATTTCTATGTAAAACTTTGGTCGGCCATTTTGGCCACACCCTTACCCCGGGGTCCTGACTTGAACAAACTTGAATCTACACTACCTGAGGATGATTCCACATGAGTTTCATCTTTCCTGGCCCAGTGTTTCTTGAGAAGAAGATTTTTAAAGATTTTTCTTATATATTCCTATGTAAAACTTTGATCGGCCATTTTGACCCCGCCCTACCCCCGGGGATCATGACTTGAACAAACTTGAATCTACACTACCTGAGGATAATTTCACATGAGATTCATTTTTCCTGGCCCAGTGGTTCTTGAGAAGAAGATTTTTAAAGATTTTTCTTATATATTCCTATGTAAAACTTTGATCGGCCATTTTGGCCCCGCCCTACCCCCAGGGGTCATGACTTGAGCAAACTTGAATCTACACTACCTGAGGATAATTTCACATGAGTTTCATCTTTCCTTGACCAGTGGTTCTTGAGAAGAAGATTTTTTAAAGATTTTTCCTATATATAACTATGTAAAACTTTGATCGGCCATTTTGGCCCCGCCCTACCCCTGGGGGTCATGACTTGAACAATCTTGAATCTACACCACCTGAGGATGATACCACATGAGTTTCATCATTCCTGGCCCAGTGGTTCTTGAGAAGAAGATTTTTAAAGATTTTTCCTATATATTCCTATGTAAAAATATTAAAAATGCCAATAATTTTTCTCTAAATCATAATTATTTTCCCTTGGAAAAGGGCGTGGCCCTTCATTTGAACAAACTTGAATTCCCTTTACCCAAGGATACTTTGTGCCAAGTTTGGTTGAAATTGGCCCAGTGGTTCTTGAGGAGAAGATGAAAATGTGAAAAGTTTACGACAACGACGACAACGACATCAACGACAACAACGACTACAACGACGACAGACAACGGACAAATTTTGATCAGAAAAGCTCACTTGAGCCTTCGGCTCAGGTGAGCTAAAAAGGAATTTTCTGAATTCAAGAGAATGTTAATTGCTATAAAGTAAGATAACACATCATTGTACTTATGAAACATTTGTTAACAAATGCATTTTCAATCTAAAAAAAATATATTAGTACTAGTGTGTGCATCAATTTTGAAAAGACATGCATGTATATAGGAAAAGAATAACTTATTTTTTTTATGCGCCCGGATCGAAAGATTACAAGGTCATTGACCTTGGTGTCATTTGAAAGAGCTGACTTAGTGAAGTATGCATACCAAATATGGAAATTTGGAAAAGGGCCAAATATGAAGTCTCAGCCATTCATGGTTCAAAAGTTATAGCGAAGGTTAAAGTTTGCAGACAAACAGACAAACAGATAAACAGACAAACAGACAAACAGACAGAGAGACAGGACAAAAACAATATACGCCTCGGATCTTTCGAATAATATGAGCATCTCTATGAACATCTATGGAGAATTTATTCCACGACACCATTTAGATTTTCATTAAACATAAATGGTATATAACATGGTATATAACATCCAAACGCACATCCCATACATAAATGCTTCGTCTGTTATTCGCTGAGACCTCGAGCGACTTCCAGATGTAGTGTTTCTGTAATCCTGATGTAGACTTAAAATTAAAAAGAAGCGCTTTTGAAATACATAATTTAATAACAAAAGCCAGTGGTTCTTGAGAAGAAGATTTTTAAAGATTTTTCTTATATATTCCTACGTAAAACTTTGATCGGCCATTTTGACCCCGCCCTACCCCCGGGGATCATGACTTGAACAAACTTGAATCTACACTACCTGAGGATAATTTCACATGAGATTCATTTTTCCTGGCCCAGTGGTTCTTGAGAAGAAGATTTTTAAAGATTTTTCTTATATATTCCTATGTAAAACTTTGATCGGCCATTTTGGCCCCGCCCTACCCCCGGGGTCATGACTTGAACAAACTTGAATCTACACTACCTGAGGATGATTCCACATGAGTTTCATCTTTCCTGGCCCAGTGGTTCTTGAGAAGAAGATTTTTAAAAGATATTTCTGATACATTCCTATTTAAAACTTAAAATGTAAATTAATGTAAAAAAATTAGAATCAATATCAACAATGTTGATTAGAAAATGTGTATTACACTTAGACAGGAAATTGACTTTATGATGTCAAATACTAAGTAATTTAAAATTCTTTGTCATTCATTTGACTCAAAAAAGAAACAAAAAGTAAAAGAAAATCAGCAAAGAGTGATCCTTGTTTGACACTAACTAATATTTCTTGCTTGGTATGAATCGCTGGATTTTTAAAGACTGATAATTATATTTCATACTATACCTGTATGCGCCTGTCTTTTTATAGCATTCAGTATCTAAAACATATGTGTATTATGCAAATAAGAGGTTGATGGAGAACAAGGATCATTTAAGAAACAATAGGTATGCAGTTTTTTAAATAGCAGATTTAGTCCCGATTTATTCCTAAGTAAAACTTTTATTACATATTGAAACCTAGACGATTACATGTATTTGAGATTATATTTTATTATTACATACACTGTGTGAATATTTGACAGGCTTTGTGTCCAAAACCTAGCCCTAAATTTGGAACAAACTTGAACATAAAGTACATAAGAATGTTTCAATAATTCATGACTTTGCTGTCCTTAACAAAAACATTTTCTTTATTGATCAACTATTGAACCTTCACCTATTCTTTTTCATTGTGTGACACTGTAGCTCCCAAGTTGTATATCCTTTTTTTACAACCCGGTTGCTAGATTCACAGCTATGTTTAACTTTGACCTCTTATTCTGCCCCCAAATTAAGCCAATTTCCGCCCAAACCCTACCCATAAGGGTCGTGTGTTGAGCAAATTTCAAACTGTCCTACTAGTAGATACTTCCACTTGAATGTCTTTTTCTGATTATGATGTTCTTGACAAGAAGATTTTAAAGAACTATCTAGAGTACTCCTTGCTAAGACTTGGGTGTCTATTTCGTCCCCATCCAATCCAAGGGGTTATAATTTGAGGATTCTTGAATTTGCTCTGGCAGATAGTTAAATTTATCAGTGTAATTTCAATATTCGGAAAACTTAACTGAAGTTTGCTTAATCGATAGGTAGATTCTGACTATGGACAAATCTTAAACTGATGAAGGTGCCCGTTTCAAGCAAAGTACATGAAGATACGCGGTTGCATGCTAGTGGCACTGAGCAAAGGGATCTTCTTTCTGTACTTCGTCGGATTACATATCGCAAATGAACAATTATATCTTGAGAAATATATAAACCTACATAATTTTTTTTCTGAACATTGACAACACCCCCATTTCATGTAGTCTAAGAAACGTTTCCTGTTACTGTCAGTTGGTGCTGTAAGGTAAATACTTTATCATTCCTTATCATATTAGTAATTAGTCATACTTACAGATATAGGCACTGGTTGACGGGTAGTCAGTTTTGCAAAGCTTACAGGTTGCTATATAAAATTCCTGTATTTTGCGACCCAAAGTATTATATTCTGCACAATAATCTAAAAATACAATTTAGAAAGAAAAAATGATTTCAAAAGCAAGAGTTTATTGTGATTTTCAAACATAAGCAATGTTTTTCTCCTTAGATTTGAAGTTGGATGAGATGCTTTTTGCTATCAAAAAGAAAACCATCTAAAATTTTTACCCCGATCCCCACGTCTTCAAACTTAACAAAACATGATTTTTTTCAGCACTCTGATAAACAGATATAACTATAAAACGATTAATTCAATAGATTTCGAAACGAAAAATAATTATATACAGTTTTAACCAAAATAAGCAAAAATACAATTCATGTTAGATTATATGATTTATGATGCAGTTGTTGGGGTTTGTTGTTTGAAAGAATATTTGCATATTATAGTGACAATATTTTGTAAAATTTTATTAATCTTTATAAGTTTACCAGGGAATAATAGTCAGTACTTTAGGACAGATGATACAAAAAAAAAAATGGATGCCTGGATTGGTATATATCTTTTGGCCTTATTTCATTGCAAATGATGCAAATAATAAATGTCAAGACTATCAAGAAATCTAAACATTGCGTGATGTTCAAATATTTACCATTCTGAAAATATCCTTATTAATCTGTACAAATATTTTTCACTTTAAATTTTATTTTTGTGGAAATTTGAATAAAAAACTAAAAACTACGCAGTGAAAGTTATTCATTTTACTCATTAAAACATCATCCAAGTTGTCATTTTTAATTTCATTAACAAAAGTTTGTTTGTATCATCTGTCCTTAAATAACTGCTCAGTCGGTAGAGCGCTCTATGATTTTAAATCTCCGGCCTGACTTAGTCGAAAGAAAAAAAATGGGCAGCAAAAGATCCTTCTCACTGCATTTCAGCACTTTGTAATGGAAAGAGCGGTTCATTAAGATGAAACCTTAAAAACGGAGGCAGGTGTTCACACAAGAAAGGTGCTACAATGCTAAATGTCCCGGAGTGCCGGGAAAAGGTCGAAAGAACTTTATTCGGTAATAACCAATATTTGCCCCCCAAATCAAACTTTGATGGGGATATATTTAATAAAGTTTTTAAACAGGGGAGTATATGCTGACTTCAAAGCACTAAATATATTGACAAGTAATGACGTCATATGTACGTAATGACGTCACAAACATGACGTAAATTTCAGTTTTTTATGAATTTTACATAAAAATGTACAGAATTCGTCGATATTTTGAGTAAAAGTCACCGAGCGCATGTGTGTTCAGGATCAATATTTTGATATAATGTGTAGAATGATAATATCAATGAAATATGTCAATATTGTTCCTGAACAAACTTGCACTCTATAAATTTTAAAGCTAAAATTGTTGAAATTTTGTCCATTTTGTCCTCTTTCTGAAAAAGGATATAAAATCGGACTAGTTTGTGACGTCATAAAAACAAAAATTATGAATACACTGCTTTGAAACTATAATATTTTCTGTTAATTTATATTTCTCATACAATTTATTAAATTCAGCACATTTCAGGAAGTTTTCAAAATTTGACTTTTGTGGGGGCAAATATATGCAATATACTGCATATAGTCCTTTGAAGCTCTTCACTGGTGCATGGTAAAGCCTCTATTTGAGTGAAAAATTCAACAATCGATGAATCAATCAGTTCAAGTACTTTAATTGGCTTATATACTGGTATTTTTTTAATCGTTTTTTGATAACACGTGTTTAAACAAATAATTACCAAATAATTTAAAAGAAAAAAAATTATTGGGACGTTGTCAAGCAGAAAATGTAATAATGTAGTAAGAGCCAAAGGGGATTGAGTTTTATTGATTTATTGGTAAACTTATGACAAAAAAGAAAGAATTCATGTCCTCCATAAGATGTTAAATTTTATACGTATATCACAATAGCAGTAGCAACCGCAATATGAAGTCCCTTGAACTATTTTCAACCACAAAACCACAAAAATTTGACCCCACGAAAATATATGATTTCAAATCGATATCGACATTTCCCTAACAAAAAATGCTATAGTTAATTATAGTTTACTATAGTTAACTATAGTTTACTATAATTAACTATAGTAAATCAAAGTGTCAAAGTTTTCGTCAAAATTTTTCAAAGTGTCAAAGTTTTCGCCAAAGTTTTTCAAAGTGTCAAAGTTTTCGCCAAAGTTTTTCAAAGTGTCAAAGTTTTCGCCAAAGTTTTTCAAAGTATCAAAGTTTTCGATAAAGTTTTTCAAATTGTCAAAGTTTTCACCAAAATTTTTCAAAGTGTCAAAGTTTTCGCCAAAGTTTTTCAAAGTGTCAAAGTTTTCACCAAAGTTTTTCAAAGTGTCAAAGTTTTCGCCAAAGTTTTTCAAAGTATCAAAGTTTTCGATAAAGTTTTTCATATTGTCAAAGTTTTCACCAAAGTTTTTCAAAGTGTCAAAGTTTTCGCTAAAGTTTTTCAAAGTATCAAAGTTTTCGTTAAAGTTTTTCAAATTGTCAAAGTTTTCGATAAAGTTTTTCAAAGTACCAAAGATTTCTATGAAGTTTTTCTACATATCAAAGTTTTCGATAAAGTTTTTCAAGGTGTCAAAGTTTTCAATAAACTTTTCAAAGTTTCAAAGTTTTTGATTAAGTTTTTCAAAGTGTTAAATTATCCAAGTTTTCGATAAAGTTTTCAAAAGTGTCAAGTTTTCGATTAAGTTTTTCAAAGTGTCAAAGTTTTTGTCAAAGTTTTTCAAAGTGTCAAAGTTTTCATCAAAGTTTTTCAAAATGTCAAAGTTTTTGCCAAAGTTTTTCAAAGTGTCAAAGTTTTCGATAAAGTTTTTCAAAGTGTCAAAGTTTTCGCCAGAGTTTTTGAAAGTGTCAAAGTTTTTGTCAAAGTTTTCGTCAAAGTTTTTCAAAGTGTCAAAGTTTTCGTCAAAGTTTTTCAAAGTGTCAAAGTTTTCGTCAAAGTTTTTCAAAGTGTCAAAGTTTTTCAAAGTGTCAAAGTTTTCGTCAAAGTTTTTCAAAGTGTCAAAGTTGTTGTCAAAGTTTTTGTCAAAGTTTTTCAAAGTGTCAAAGTTTTCGTCAAAGTTTTTCAAAGTGTCGAAGTTTTCGTCAAAGTTTTTCAAAGTGTCAAAGTTTTTCAAAGTGTCAAAGTTTTCGTCAAAGTTTTTCAAAGTGTCAAAGTTTTCGTCAAAGTTTTTCAAAGTGCCAAAGTTATCACTATAGTAAATCAAAGTTTTCAAACTGTCAAAGTTATAACTATAGTTAACTATAGTAAACTATAGTTAACTATAGTTAACTATAGTATTTCTTTGTTAGGGTTAAGTCGTTGAAGATTCAAGGTTACAAAGCAAATTAATTTAGAATAAGTGATAACATTCATTCTATACGGTCTCATCTAAGGTGTATATTATTATACATTTACCTTTCTATATTACTTACAGTTTCAAAAGTCAACATTAAAATGCCTTTCAAAGGGAATGCAAATTGCGTTACTTTTGCCGAACAGAATATAAGACAGTCTTTTCTTTCAATAAATATTTCAATGTATTTCAAATTCTACATATTTCCTCCTTATAAAAATATATTGTTATGTCTCTTTAAAACTTTTAATATATTTAAAAAAAGGTATTAACATTATAAACCAAGAAGTTAAAATATA
Source organism: Saccostrea cuccullata (assembly GCF_032062105.1). Lineage (NCBI taxonomy): Eukaryota > Metazoa > Mollusca > Bivalvia > Ostreida > Ostreidae > Saccostrea > Saccostrea cuccullata. The sequence continues at coordinate 95,344 of NW_026921324.1, forward strand.
ATAAACTACTGTATATAATCATTTATGTGGTTGAAAAAGATTTCTTTGTAGAAAAAAGCAACAAGGGTCACTATTTTACAAAAAGTATAGAATGTATATTGTAAACTTTACAATAGTTTAGTAAAATGTTAGTAAAATTAGCAATACATTAGTAAAATGTTTGCATTTTCGGAAAGAGAAACAAATTTACATGCCGGGATCTTCGCTACTGGAGCACACACTTCCAGATTCTTGTTCTGCCATTCGTTTATTACGCAGTGATATTGGAATTGCCGGAAGCAGCTGTGCTGAATGGTTGTGCAGTTTTTCAGTCTAGCTCTTTTGTTTCATTCATCTTGACTTCTTGGACAAGAAATAACTTCTTGAACAGTTTTTTGAGATTCAACACAATGCTCCTTATCCGAGGCATTTATCTGAAGAAAGACAGCATCTCCGTTTAACAAAAATTCTTTAGGTATGTTGCCTTTTTTCACAAAATAAACACACAAGTCACACAAGTCACACAAGCCATGCAAAGCAATAGACGTTTAGCTGGCCAATTGATTCATTTTCCTAAAGTGTATGTTTAAGTGTGGAATTAAAACACATTTTGTTTTTTATAGTGCTCCTTCACAATGTAACTTTGTCCGAGTCTTCGTACTTATTGATATATCGATATTCTTACAGTAATGGATAAAACATATTCGTTGTGTAATACGAAAAAGGAACAAAAGTACTTGCAGAATTCCGAAAAGTTGACAAAGGCTAACTAGAACAACATTCTAAATATAATTAATCATTGGCTGAAAGGTATACATGTAGGTTTTAAACAGATTTTTAGCCCTTTTCTTTTCATTTTTTAGCCTTTGTAATAATTATTCACAATCATCATATTATTGTAAATTTCAATTTTGACAAATACAATTATTAAATAAATTGTTTAAATGAAATCCCATTTTATTTAAACTATTTCCTATTTGTTTCGATGAAAACCCCTTTTAATTTAATCAATTCCTATTTGTGTTTATTCCTAATTTAATATATAAAATTTAAAAAATTCTGGTGTACGGACAGTTCTTTTTTTTGGAAATACTATGTCTGGTTTTGATTCCTTTGACTCAAAGAACAAGCTGAGAACACATGATCCCAGTTGCCTCGAAGTGCAATTTTTTTTTATTTCCTTTAAGAAAAAAGGGGGATATGCTTGTATATTTCCCAGGTCAGCAGCAGCAATAGTGATCTCTTAACAATATATTCAATATATTTTCTTTTTATTCACACCAGCTGATGCATATATTCGATCAAATCTAAAGTATCTTTTTGAAAGACACTTTAAAATCTTACCCTGAGATTTCTTTTAAAAAATGGACAGTATCACACCAGTCTATACCCATGCATCTGACAGACAGAGCAATATAGAACTAAAAACAAAATTTAGAAACAACAGTTGGAATGTGTAAAACAAAACATGAGTTGAAATAAATTGATAAAAAAGGGATAAAATGCACAACATAAAGACAAAAAAGGAAAACTTTAAACTTTAAAAAAACATAAAACAAAACAATATGTGTTTGAGAACTAGTGATATCCCCGAATGGCAAGCTTATGGCTAGGACTTCTCTCAAATGCATATAAAACTATAACGTTCAAAAGATTTGGTATACATTGATAGTTGTTAAAAGGAAAACACCAGTGAAATATGAAAGCCCTATTTCTAACTGTTAATAAGTTATGAGCAAGGTAAAAGTTTTTTTTTTAAAAAAAGAGCTAAAACTCTTAGGTCACGGTCAAAACTATTTATGCCTGCTAAAAGGAACTGTCACATTAGATACACATGTGAAGGATGCCTGGATGAAAGCCAGAGCTCCAACTGTTCAAAAGTTATGGCCAGTGTTAAAGTGTGATAACTTTTTAAAGAGTAGGTCAAACTCCAAGGTCCAAGTCAAAGAGGTAAAATTTGGTGTACTCATGAAAAGATCTTGGCAAAAGAAATACACCTGTGAAATATGAAAGCTAAAGCACCATCCATTCAATAGTTAGGAGCTAGGTTAAAGTTGACAACAGAAAGACACAGAGACAAATAAACAGAAAAACAGCTAGACAAACAGACAGACAGAACAAAAAGAAAATACCTCAAAGATCTTTCGATCCAGGGGCATAAATATGAAAATATTCAACATTTTATGTGTAATTCTCTGTTTCTAATATCAAGTATGTAGAAATCTTTGCAAAAATTACTTTGTTTTATTTATTGGCTGATTTTAATCTAAGATTGTTTGTTTTATTTTTTTATTCATTCAAGTCATCAGCACCGACAGATCAGGCGTGATTGCTTGCATATTGGCAATATGAGCTAATAATATTTGAACTGGTGCATAAACATGTGAACTGAATTTTTGGTATTTTTTACATTGTGTCTATACGATGTCAGAAATTATTTGAAATATTCTTTTGATTACAACTTCTTGAAACAGACAAAAAAAATCATATCTCGGAGAGTATATAAACATTCAGTGAGATGTATAATGATTTGAATTGATATCTTCATCCATTGTTAACATCTTTATCACTTTCATCTTTAACAAGTTTAACTTTTATTTTTGAAGATATAAAGTTTCATTAATTGTAGCAAAACATTGGAACAATAAAAGTACTTACTATGTTAGGAAATACAAAGCTCACAATGATTATGGTTAAGTTTAATGAAATCTTCCAAAACTGTAAAACGTTCTTGTACATAAATGCTGTCTTTATGATGGTCAGAATAAGTCTGTTGAAAACAAAACTGATGAATGTTATTAAGGATTTTATTCGTTTATCATAGAGAAAAGGGATCAGTTGACATTCAATATAGTCTTGGTCCACAGTTTCTACGTTGAATTTGAATACATATACAATCATTCTGGTTGTTTTTAAAAGAAATGAAAGAAAAGAAAAAAATGACACCTTCTGAATAGTGTCGATAGTTCGAACTGTTTGTAATGTTGAAGAATAATGCATGACAGTGGAAACGACCTTGTATAGTTATTGTTCTTATGTCGAACACAGAGAACAATTATCCAATCCGATTATTAAATGACGAAACATGCTCGTATCATAAATGTAGGATTTATTTCATCACAGAAAAGAGATTTTATGTCAATCAACACTTAATTCCTACTACACTTCAAGTTAAAATTATATGGCAAACAAAAGCCTTTAAATTTATACATCACAGTACACATGGAACACCAGCCTCTATCGTTTGGACCAAACAAGACACATTTGATTTGTAGTCACTGATGCATACTAGTAATAAAAACATGACGACGTTTATTATCGATTGAAGCATTGTTGTAAACATCACCTTTTCCATTATAATTATAGGATGACTTATATGTTCTCCTCTCAAAATCACTCTTATGTTCTTTACGAAGCACAACAAGTGTTAGGTATTTTGTTTACTACATTTGAAACAAACTAAATATTACCAATTTCTTAAAATCTAAACTGTCTTTTTCTTTTTATAATCAACATTTTCCTATCAAACGTGCATCCTTTCTAAACTGAAACCGGTCGATATCTGCACAAAACAGTATGTGCAGTGATTTTTTTTTATTCATATATATACTAACAGAGCTTAATTTAAGTAATTTAGGGCATAGTCAAACAATTGAACAATGTGTTTTTCAAAATATAATTTGAAACTAGAGATGTTCCCACTATTTATGAAATAATAAAACGTTAGGTTACCTTTGAATGTTGCATTTGCTGTTGGAAATCCAAAAGATTCCATAAATCAATATATACTGACTGATTTGTACTGCACTGCGCAGCTGCAGTCTTCAAACACTCCAGCTTCGTGGGCATTGATTTCTCACTATCAATATGACTTTTATCTTCTCATTCTACTTTTTGTAGAAAAAAGTTATTATATACTTATTTGTTAATAAGTTGTTATTGTACATGTCGAATATTTTTGTATAATATGAAAATGTAAAATAATAAGATTTAGATCTTCGAATTCAAGTCATTAATTCGGAGCTATTTAAAGCTAGGCCATTTTTTTTGGGAGGGGGGTATAATCAACTCGACTAGAAGATTAATTTATAAGTGTAAGGGCTACGTGTAGATACGTGTAGATTATGATGCTAGCCTCTTTGTTAAGTTATTTAAAAAATACTGTCTTTGGATAATTTGTATTGCGAGGGAAATCCGTTATTATGTGAATTCATTTCAAGTTTCCAACTATCTTTGATGTCTCTGACATTTCTAACAAACTAGAAAGTGATCCCTTATATTTACATCTGTGCGCAAAATAAATATCTCAATACAAAATGAAAACCTTTACACTAGTCTTTAAAGCCTAACGAACTGCTCTTCAATACAAAATGTTAGTGTAAAATAATCAACAAGTTTAAAAAAAAGAAATGTTAATTTAAAAAAAAGTATATCAGATACGTTAAAGATAAATATATTTTAGTGTCTATTATCTTTTAATATTTTTGGACGTGACTAGGAAATGGAAATATACAAATATTCTCAGCAAATTTTCAAAAACAGCATCCTGTTAAAAACCATGCTCCATTATAATAATAATTCAACTTTCAACATTAAGCAGACCTTACATATTAGATTAATTACTTCCGCAATATATATAAATACATGATGATTTTAAAATAAGACACAGTTTCAGCGTGATTAAGTAAGTGTTTCGATGAGGCTAAAATGAAGTGCATGGTAATTGCAATATATTGGTTATTCATACAAAATACATTTGGTCAACGCTGTTCTGGGTAAGTTGTTTAAAAACGTTGGAAAAATCAAAAAGAAATGCATTGTTTTGATATATAGTTCTTCTGGACTGCTTCATTTAGCATTTCTCTTTTATCAGACACTTTGGCAACAATTGTTTGTACATAGGTTACTTGATAAGTGTTAGTATTGCAAAATCAATTTTTCCGTCAAATACTCATTCTGAGTAAACTTGGAATTTTCCTTTTATTTCTGCAAACAGATACACAAGAACCTGAAGACACAAAAATAGTACTTTTAATTATATACAACGAGCAAGGAAAATACTAATGCATGTGTTTGGGATGTTTTGGCACCAAAGGTCTGATTCTGGTTGACTATGACTTTCACAATAATACACACTAAATAAAGATAAAACAGAACTTGAGGTACTGTGAGCACTGAGCTGACTAAATGGTACCCATGCCTTCCATAATATTGTGGGCATTAGAACACAAAATATGTATAGGATCAAAAAGTAGAGTAAAAGGTGCTCAATGTCGCTAAAAGATATACTGACACGCAAAAGAAACGCAACACCTTACTTTAGGGTGAAATAATTATGTAAAGTAAAATTGTTTAAATCTTAAAATTATGGATTTCTTCAAATTGGTAAATATCGGTAATTTAACGGTTGAACGATTTTCATACTATAACCGGAAGTCAAGTTTGAGTCAGCATAACAGAAATCGAAAATTGCCTGTTTCACAAAACAGCTGGCAATATTATGGGGTTTTAAGGGTTTGTACTGTTCATCTTAAGTAATGCAGCAATATTTCAAAAAATAAAATCTCCTTTTGTTTCCCGTAACGACGTTAAAGCTTCTTGAAAATGGCTTAAGTGCGCATTTCCATTGCTCTAGCTGGAAAATCACAAAGTGAAGGCGATGGAGAGTTGATGATGCAAAAATACACTACATTACGTCTCAACAAGGTCTTACGTATTTTATTCATAAATGATAGTCTTTGGACCGGAAGTCCAAAGGTTACTAGAGTGCGCTAAGTTAGAGAAAATTCGACCTAATCATCTGAAAAACAGGCATTTAAATATGGTAAAGAATAATTCCTTCGCTCAGATCTCGATATTGATTAACCTATTGTACCCTAGAAATTAAGCTGCTAATATTGTTGCTGGGAGGGGGTGTTTTAAAAGTCATATGTTACTTAGTAAAGTTAAAAGATAAACATTTAATATTTTTAACAAATCTCTGATGTTCTGAAAAGTGAGTTTAGCCTTACTGTATTCTTTTTTTTAAAATCATTAGATAAAAAATTCAAACATTTGTAGATTACTGCTTGTTGCGTTTCTTTTGCGTGTCAGTATATATAAAAGTCTCAGTTTTAGTGGTATTAGAGAAGTTGCGGATAATAGATGGGAAGCCAAAAGCAAAACAGACGGACGGACATCCAGCTTTTACAGCGGGGAGGGGATGGGGTGGGGTATAAAAAAGGATTAACAAAAAATTTAAAAGTAGTCAAAGATTTTATCAACTTTGTATGGAATTATATATGGCCCTGGTAATGAAGCTGCTCTAGTGTTCCTGATGATATTCACTTCTTGCAGTTTTGGCTCTGTTTCATCGAACAAATGGTCTGTCTTCTCAGGCTGCACAAGCTTCTCAAACTCTCTTAAGTGTTTGTCTCTCCTTGGATCACCGTTCATATCCTTCAAATATTGTTCCACCTCCTTTCTTCCAGTTGTTATCTTCCTGATCCTTTAAGGCTTAATAATCTTTATGTAAATTGCATTGGGCTGGTTGTAAATTATACTCTTGCTCTCTCTCGCTCCTACCTTCTCATCCTGCTTCTTTCTACCTTCTAATGGTCTTTAACTTTTCTCTAATGTTAGTCCGTAATTCTGCCTACTGGACTCACGAGTCTGCTCTGTTCTTCTGTTTCCCTTTCTATTTAGCTGCCCTACTCATTGACTTATGCATGAACACCTTGGTTAGATTCCTGAACCGCTTCCTCCGAGTTTGCTGTGCGTTGTTTCAGTCCCTGAATACATGTAGGAGCGCACTCAATCTTTCCTATGTATACTTCTGGCCCCCGTTCAAGGTCTTTAAGGTCTTTCCAAAACTACATGTGCTCAAATTCTCTTCCAATGTACGATAAAACTTCTATTTTCTTAAAATTTTGGTTCGGTTTCCATTAATATTTTTGATAAGTTGAATAGATCATTAACACACAGAGCGTGAATGGACAATACAAGGTTGAAGAGAAACTTAAATTTTTAATTGCCGCTGTGCTTGCCATTGCTCTAATGTCATTGGTGTTTATCCTGAAAGAGTCAATCACTTATGATGCTAACAAAACGACTCAATTGTTTAAATTGTTTAAATTTGTCTTTTAAACTTACTAGAAATTAAATAAATGATAATTAGTTAATCGACAGAAAGTTTTGTGGAGTTGTGATGCAAAAAGTAAAAAGAAAAAGTTTTAAGAAGATTTACTTTTTTTTTTACATGCCCTTGACTTTCCAGGTGCGAAAATTAGTCTCCATTAAGAACAATCGATTAAAACCGATCACAATGTTTTCTATACTATAAAATATTTAAAGGAAATGTTGTTTTATTGTTAATGACGTTGCACACACTTCACCTAGTAGGAATGTTGTAAAGTCCGTAATTTCGTATGGCGCCATCGAAAATTTGGGTGGCCTATAGTGTATGGATTGATATTCACTGCTAGAACAGTTAGAGGATACACACCATATTTATGGCATAATAAAGAAAGAACACTTAAAATTCATATTTTTAAAAAAATAAATATTTAAAACAATTTATTCATTCGAGGTCCAGAATAGTCAACAGCTTTGGCTTCGTCTTCGATGTCCTCTCCTCATTTCTCTTGGTAGAGGTTCATGCATAAAACATATAAATCTAGTCGACGTATGTTTTCTTAAGGTACGCTTTATAAACTTTTATTGCCCATTGACCCCAATCAGCAACTAATCAACACCCGTCCCTTTATTAGCGGAGATTTTCAATTCAAAGACGTTACGTAACGTTCAAAATATGGCCAAAATAGGATAATAAGGTTAGCCGTCTATTCAATAAAGATTAGATGTATATAAGAGTTGTTAGCTGCTATGGTCTGAACGCAGCCATTTACTGTACAGACATGACATGTTCATTTTCAATTCGTTATACGTATATTTGTAGGCCTTTAAAATGCTGTAGAGGTTACCAATGGGACCAACAGATAGAGGAGTGTATATGTATGTGATGCTTCTATTTTTTGATAGATATAAAATCAAAGTCGAAATACAAAGAAACCTTTGAAATTGTTTTTCATTCATCAATTGCATTCAATTATCTTTAAATATATACATTTGTGGTATCTCTCTATTAGGCTATATAAACATACAGAGAGAAAATATCTTCAATTCTGTATGAAGTTTGTCGGAGGTCAGAGGTTAATACGTGACCTAATCACACGGTGCAATATCTACCGGTACATAAATTATAAAATGACCTGCTCTACTTGCTTTTCATGTATAAAAATGAAACAAAATAAGCAAGTAAAATGATATTTTTTAAATTTAAAATGTAAACAAGTATTTCATATAGTTTTTTGGCTATCGATTAAACCTGAGCTGTGTACATAGAGAAAACTAGAGTTTGATTACATTTTTTTTCACTTTTGTCATCTGCACAGTCTCTAACGTTCATCCTTATTTTTTGGGTAGACTTGGTTAAATTTTCATGATAAACTATTATTTTATCTTTAAATTTTACTCACGATAAATGTGTCAATCTAATGGAAAATTGCAATCATGTCATGAACAGCTGCCAAACATCTCGGCGTTTTCGTAGTTCAATGTATAGCTGTCGCCAGTGTCTCTGTGTTTATCAGTGTTTTACGAAAATTATGCCTTTAGTTACCGAAATCATAGATTGTTTTTGATCAAATTGCAAATTAACTGGCTTGGACAAGTGTCTCAATCCATTGAATCCATCAATCCCTTTCTGGCGACCGAAATTCCTCCAACGTTTTATCATCAAACGTCGGACTTGTTTCTTGTGTCTTTTCATCATCGATTATCAATTTTCACGAATAAAATTATTCCCAGACAACAATTTGTTCACTGTTACTGATCACAAGTAGCATTTCACAAAATTTTCCCTTCGAAATAGATCCCTTAGGTTAATGAATTCGAAGCGTAGCCGCCATGCAAGCCGATTTACACCTTACGTCATTTTCAAAATCTACAACGGACGGTAAGTGCAATAATTTAAATTCGAAAATATTCAATTGTCTGTCTCAAATGTATATATAAGTAATAAATAACAAGTTTATAAACTTCAATGGGAATTGAAGTGGGTCGGTACGTGATCAAATCTTCTGAGAAGGCCTTCGGCCTTCACAGGATTTGATCACGTGACCGACCCACTTCAATTCCCATTGAAGTTTATAAACTTGTTATTTATTTCTTAATTAAATAACAGTAATTTCATCATTTTTTTTTACAAGATCACTTAAAATAATTGTTGTGAAATCGCAATGTAATAACACTAAACTTCACAACTATATCAACATGTTTTGGTTGTTTTACACGGTTATTTTAGATTTCATTTCAAATTGCTGTTTTCTAAACATCTCTCACATTTTTTTTAATTTAAATGTAGCCTGTAAATACCCATATTATGGAAGAGGCTGTCATTTTGAATGTAACTGCTCTGAATCTGAATGTAACCAGTTTGATGGATGTATGTTTACTTCACATTCTTCTTGTAAGTTATAGTTATATTTTGAACAGAAACATATAAAGATTGATTTTATTGCACAAAATAAAAAAAATATATATATTAATAATAAATCGCATATCCACATGAGTTTTGTAATCGAGAGCTGGCGGAAATTTCCGTACTGATATATCTTTACAGAAATCAGCGAATCTTTATATAATTTTTTTGGTTTGTAAAGTATGGCTGGATCCTTATTTGATCAATAAAGAAACCTTAACATGATAACTTCAAAACATAAAAATACCTACAACTATTAATAGTCCATAAAAATCTTCTGTATCCTTCAGAATTTTTTTTTCGACTTTTCAGATGGAGGTGCACGGTTTCACTTTAATTTAAGGATGAGTTCTTTGTTCTTGATGCTTTTCGTGCTTCCATGTTTACATACATCTTGAAAATCAAGTTGTGTCATGTAAACACTGCGAACTCGAATACAATCTATCACATATTTGTGCTTTCGGATGCGTCCCTTGTTCGCTTAATTCAAATTTCGAACTAAAACTTATACCATTGCGCCGGGTATGTCGACAAGGTTTCATATATATTTTATTGATATCAATTTCGAGTGATTTATCAGGACATATCATTAAGTCACGGAGCAGCAAAATTTTCGAATTATAAAAAAATATATATGATTGAGCCTTCATTTTCTCAACTTTTTCCCAAGAGTTCATCAACAGTTACTTTATCTACTCACCATCCAAACAACATTTCTTGTCAAGCTTAAAAACATATTAAGGTCAAGATCTAGTAAATGAAAGGTGACTATCAAATTTGAGAAATAAATTCCTTTATTGATGCTTTACGACTTTAGGTTGGTCAACTTAGGTCTTTGGGGGCATAATTAGTCGGTAAACAATATGAAAAACTGTATTAAAATTTCATTTTCAATAAGAAAACAAGTCATGAATATGGAAGATTTTATTATGTTCGACAAAGGAAATGTATCCAGATTGCCTACAGTCTCTCACAAAACGGTAATTTGTTCACGGCCTCTTCTTTAAATCAATATCAAATCTTATATATGTATCCGGTTTACTTTTAATATGATTTCAAATTGAATGTCATGAAAAAACCCTATTTTCTACATAATTCTGCTAAAGCTGTAAAGTACGGGAAAAAGAAAGTTGAAATTGATTATTACGTCATAATTGATATTACAATAAAAATCTGTTTAAGGTCATTTACTAGAATTGGACCTCAAACAGGTAAAAAATACTGTTAACCAACTTTTATTCGCGAGGACTTTATTTCGCGATTTACAGGGGGTAACCTAGTTCGCGATCAAGCCTATTTAGGTTCTCTTGTTAATAGACTTTAAGGTCAGACGACACGTTCCTCAAATATCTGTTTTGTATCTATTGGATATATAAAAAATATTTGTATTTGTCATTTTCTTCTGATTTCTACATTGTTTTCAAAATGTTTTTAAATATAAGTACTCCAAAAATTGTGATATAGGCCATTCAGAGGATTGTTATATTATTATTGTATAAGAAATATGAACCTATGGTATCTTGTCCAAATGCCTGGTAAGGTACCCTTATTTTTTGTGAGGAAGCTTTTTTAAGTACATATACTTTAATAACAATTTCTTAGGAAAAATTATATATATTTTTAGGAACATGTCGTCTGACCTTAAGAACCGGTTCGCGGGGAGAAATATTTGCGATGACGAGGCTCTCGGGAACTCTGCCAAAATTTCTCGCAAGCGAATAAAAGTTAGTTTAGAGTATTCTTTTTTGTTCTATAACCATAAACTGAAGATATTTATGAGATATAGTGTGATATTGGTGACTCTCATTCACGTTCTTTACAGTTCAGACTTAGTTTTTGTCGATTATCTTCTTCCCGTCCTCCCATAAAGCCTTTATACAGAGGTCTAACGGTCTAAAATTTCAATTTGCTATTTCTGAACGAATGTCACAAATACCCTTAACTACATGTTTTATTATATATTTTTTGGATCTATGTTGGCAATATCTCGAGCATAACACATAATTTAACAGAAGTGTGGTGCGCCGTCAATTTAGGAGACGTCATTTTCACAGTCGTTTTCACGGCAATCGCAATGGCGACAAACCACTATATTTCTGTTGTTACTTCAAATATCATATCAGAAATCTAAATGCATAATAATAAAACAATTTAAAGATACGCTTGAGAAAATGAATGAGTTAAATTTTGGAATCAGCATGTTTTAGTTGCAGAATTTTTGTTGCGCGTCGTACATCTCTTTCAGCGATATCAACATACCGATAATTTTAGTAGAATTATTTTTTAATACAAAAATTTTCCCAAAATTTATTGGAATCTTTAAGATACATATTTCTGTAAAATTTTATAACTTATAACTCTCTGACGTCTGTAAGAGTAAATAATAGCAGAGCGTAATTTTTGAACGGCCCTCGTACTTATATTTAGTAACAAAAACGTCACGGTGGTATTTATAAAAAAGCATTACACAAAAAAGCAATTCATTGCATTGTTAGAGAAGTTACATAAAATTCATATCTTAAGTTCAATGTCTAATTTCATAATATTCTTACGGGAGTCTGATAGGGCATTAAATCAAACAAAGTGCATGAACAAAAACAAGCATTTTTCAAACGTATTTTGAAGGTACCAAAATTCAGCTTCAATACATGTTTTGGTCTAATAGTGATTATTATGAATTACATTTATTATTTGTATTAAAAATGTCTTAATAGAAAATAGAAATTAACTTCTAACATATTTGCAAAGGTACATTTTACAGTATTATAATTTATGTATTGATAAAATAATTTGGGACTACAAAGAATTTAAAACTCTTTTTTATGTTTTTGTTTTTTTTTTTTCTTTTGCTTTCCAACTTGTGAATGTATGTTATTAGTCAAAGAAATTATTATAAAAAAAAATGTTTAACATATTTTTAAAAACATTTACTATTCATTGTGCAATGAATTCGAAATAACACTTTCCTTTTAAATTTAATTTACAAGTAACTGTTTTCTTTGTTGAAAATTATTAAAAACAAGATTATACATGTATAAAAAGTTCAAACGCCTTCTAAGTCGCCCGCGTGGCGCAGTGGTTAGATCTCTGCTCTTGAGTCGCGAAGTAAGGAGTCAATCCTTACGTCACGGGATCGAATCCCACTGCGGGACGTGGAGACCGAATAATCGGAGGTCCTGTGTCGCAGAAGGTGCTGGCACAAAAAAGATCCCTCCCTGCTCAATGGCCCTGAGTGCTGAGTATAGGACAAAATCTGCAGCTCTCCACCGGCAAATGGTGGCGTCTCCATATGAGTGAAAAATTCTCAAGAGGGGGAAGTTAAACAATATACAATAAATCAATCAATCAGTCAAATGCTTTCTAAGTTCATGAATATACGAGAGTTGTTCAGTAAGATAGTGGACATCTTTCATATGTTTTTTTTTATTAAACGTCATATTTTATCACAATCAAAAAAAATATTTTAACAGCAATTTCAAATTATTTATATTAAAGTTATTTAAAAGTATCATGATTTAATGTGAACCTATCCAGACTTAAAAAACTGCAAAAATTGGATCTGGGGAAGGTAATAATTTAGTAATTCATTTATAATACACCTATGGATGGATTCTTTTCATATTTTATATATTCAAAAAATTATGAAATTATGCATGGAAACATTTTAAGATATGCACAATGGCATGTTATTAAAAAAATGCTAACGTGTCATATTACATTGATTTTTTAAAATCATTTTAGATATCAGAAAATATCCTTACACAGCACAGACCAACAAAATATTTGCTGTAAATACTGTTCACCGACCTCAAACCAACAGTAGGAACTGTTTTCTATACTTCAATCAACATATATAAATGAATCCACAATTAAAGTAGAAAAAAAACTCTTAAATAAAACTCACCTTCTTCTTAATATACATTGTTTCCTTAAGACTTATAAATGCAACCTAATTTATTTTTTTTTCTATTTTCTGTGTTCTGTTTGACAGGAACAAAATATCAGCATAAACATATGTCTCAAACACAACTACCGTCTTTTTACATCTTTTAAATTAAAAAAATTAACAAATATTTACCTCTAGTCCAATTTATCAAAAGATAGCAGAAACTTAAAATTTGAAATTATTTTTGAAACAAGACTGTGGACATACATGTCTGATAGACTTGAATATTATTACAATGTCACTGTCAGATTATTGATGAGAATTGTCGTTGGTACTAATGCTAAACAAATCAGTTCAGGTTTTGGTTGTGATGATAGAAAGAAAACACGTATCTCCTGTCTCAATAATATCAAACTCATAATTCTTAACCTTATAGTCTTTCTCGTCTTTGAACAAACCATGAAAAGTCCAGGGCGTCGTCGGTACGATGCGTTTGTCGTCAATATTAAGGAGGGATTCGTCCTATTTTTTCTTGTATTAAAGATATTTGTGGACTTAAAATATTCAAAGAGTTTTCAAAAAAAACTAAAAAAAAATTCTTTGCAATTTTATTAAGCATGTGAGAAAAGAGACACAAGTTTACCCATCGAGAAATTCTTATAAAAAGAAATGTAACATACAATATACTGTTTCTCTCTCATCCATATTATCCATTCTGGGTTCACGATACACATCAATCCGAGCTGTTTGTATTCCACAATTGATGTGTGTTCCCGTCTGAACACCAAAAGTCGCATCATCATGCAGAGATAGATGAACAACTTTCTTCAATGTCACCGGTACCATGAAGCTATGTGGGATATATATTTTTCTCTAAATAATAATTCTTGCTCTGTTTCATTTGTAGAAAGTGGATTTAGTTGAAATCAAATACCCGTTTGATAAACAGTACATATTTGACAAATATATGAGTGCTAGAGCGACATCCGACAATTTGAACTATAATGATTTTTCCGATTGTTTTAGTTTAACGCATTTAGAATTTAAAATTATAAAATAAATGATTATGTGAGGAACAAGTTATATATATTTAACAATTTTCCATAAATCAGGCCTACCATAAGATACCACAACGTCTGACACATATGTTTCATACTTTGGTATTTTGCTTGAGAAAGACTTAATGGCAATCTAAAAACCAAGCCATATGATAAACGTGATGACTTTAACTTTTCTATCGTCAACTTCCCTTACTTATGAAGCAATATAGCTTCACCACCTGCATACGGAGTTTGCATATCTCAGTTGATTCGATATGCAAGAGCATGCTCTACGTATTAACAATTTCCAAAACGAGGTAAATTATTGACAAGATGTAGCCAGAATATCAACAGTCTCAATGAAGTCATAATTTTGTAAATGCTATGGTCGATACAATGACCTTGTCAGCAAATATACTTTTTCATTGAGACAAATGCTGACTGACATTTTAATGTTAATTGTTCGTCCACTGAACTATCGACGGATTTTAACGTAATTTCCCAATCATGACAAGAAGCGCACGACGGATGTGACCAGTCAGCAGGGGATGCTCACTCATTCATGGCACCTTATTCCACCTCTGATGTTCAGGAGGTCCGTGTTTGCTCTGAACCTATTTTGTATTGTTTTATGGACTTTGATATTGAATACTGTTCGTTATCCTTCATGGACGTCATTCTTCTCTAGAGTCAAATTCATCGGGGCAAAATCCTCCTCGATCTATAAGGGCTCTAGGGAGAAGGAAGGTACGGAAAATATCGTACTTTTAAAGAAGGTTCATTTCATTTACATGTAGGTATAAATCATTAAACGCGCAGCCATATTTTACTTATGTTTATAATTATACTCCAATTACTAAATTAATGTGAAAGTTTAAGTGTTCAGAGTATGAAATGATTAGATGTTTTGCGGCACAAAAGGTATATAATTTGTAAATTAAATAAAACGTCTTGGTACGTATTATCTTTTGCTGGTTTTATGCATTTGTAAGCTAGTGCATTTGGAAAAAACGAATTTTTTTTCACTTATTAACAGATTATCAACTTTACTTTGTGTGAGAGATCTGTTCATTTTATCTTGAATCATTTTGTTTTTTTAAAGTACATACAAAAACGCATTTATGATAATTGTTGGTTTTGTTTACTTATTTAGAAAAATAATAAAGAAGCCCATAACACAAAAGCTTAATTTATATTTCATTACAGCATCATTTTCAATGAACATTTCAAATATCCGAATTGAGGTCGTGTTGCAAAAAAAAATTCTAATGATATTTTTTTCTGATTTCAGTTCTTTTTTTCAAGGCTTTTATTGATCCAATTGCAGAAATCGAAGAGTTGAACTTACTATTTATGCACATGTCGTCAGTGGTAGAGTTTGCTTCTTTCGCTATGATATTAAACATCTCTTATGTTGGAAAGATTTGACTGTCATTTTCTATGTTCTCTGCCTAACACTCGTAACTTGTGAGACGTAATGAAATATTTACTCATTTTAAAATCGTTTTAAATATTTTGGACATCAGACAAGCAAACACGTACAATCTGACAAAATAAGGAAAAGAATTTGACGGATATTTAGATTTATGTGTAGTTTGTCATGAAGATAATGGACCCGTGTAATTTATTCTTCAATTATTAAATATGAAGTTTAAAAAAGAAAGAAAATGTTCAGGGAATTCTTGACTTTCTTCATAAATGAAATAAAAATCATTATGTAGATCATATTCAAGAATCGTGTGACAGAGAATAATTATTCATATTTACAGATTACTAGTATATTATATTGAATTATCTATTATATATATAGATACGTCAAAACAACAATCATTAGTAAATTATTCTAAGTGAGATATGGTGTCTTTTCAACCCCATCCTAATTAGGATATGGCGCGAACACGTATTAATCCATGTATATCATTAATATTATAATAGTGTCAAAGTGTCGACCCCCACCGATGTAGCCTAGTGGTAGGCTTTGCAATGTGATCTGGAGGTACATTTTTTTTATTTTCATTCCTAGCTCCAAATGCCAAAGATAAAAAAGAACTGGAATGTTTTGTTTTTTTATTTCATTTATTAAGTCTTACATTTGGCATTAATTTGCATGAGAGTGTTTGAAGAGTGGATATTAAATATCCTTTTTCTCTTTTAAGCTTTGACCAACGAAGCAGTTTTTAAACTCCATGTTTATATTTTCATATGTTTTTGTTTCAGTTTACAAATCCGTTTTGTAGACAACAGGTTTTGAATGCCTTATTTTTTTGCTTCAAACAGGAAAAAATAAACCACAGTTTAATTTGATATTTCATAAACAGGAAGCATAACTTCGCTTTTACAAAAATATTTTTTATATAAATATATACACTTATTACCCGGAATAAAATGCATTTTCATTTGTATTACACCTTTACTATTTGATCCTGTTAATTTAGAATGTTTCTCCTCAAAGCTTGTTTGATAATCCCGATATTCCTGCGGTGCATTTTAAAAGACGAACGTGAAAAACGTTGTGACCAATTGATACTTTTGTCCATATGCTTCCTTTCACTTTATTTCTTTTTTATTCTTAATTACTCATAACTCCATGCACGGATCTAGAGGGGGGTCGGGGAAGCGGGGGGGGGGGGGGTGGGGGGGGGGCTCAGGATCCCCCTGGAATTTGCAAGTTATCTTAAACCCCCTTGGAAAACACAGACCTCTCTGGTAAAGGTAAGTTTGTGTTAAATTGCTATGAAAAGCCAAAGGTTAGAATCATTATAACTAGAAGTCATCGACTACCCCGCCCCCCACCCCCCGAACCCACGACAACAAAATAGGTTTTCAACGTTTGGACTGGGGTGGACTCCCTCCCCCCTTGGCAAAAATTCTGGATCCGCGCCTGTAAATCTTCAAGCAAAATACTCACTTTAAAACCTTTTGTGGTGCAAGTTTGTAAAAAATACTATTTTGTTATGTTTATCTGTCGCATAGAATTTGATGATTAGTATTACATGTATTTCATTTGTTTGAAATGATTCAAAAACTTCCTTGTATCTGGAAGTTTTTTTCCAGAATTTTTCTGAAATAAATATCATGTACGATATCATGGAAATAATCATTTCGTTCAAATATGGGCCTGATTCACTCATAAATAATTAAATGCGCTTTAAAAAGTAACAAAGAATTTAATTATACCTCATATAAAAAACACAAGTAAAGAGGAATCTAATTGGCTGAGGTAGTCACGTGACCATCGTGTTCGCCCTGCAACAAAACTTCGTGTTTCCCGCATTCGGTTCACATCGCCAAACTACGCTATCCTACATTTACATGTAATCAGCCAAGGTGTGCAGAACCTGTTTCACGTCGTGTTTCCCGATTATGACGTCAAAATGCGGCGAATGCGATGATTACTACTAAATTCGATTGTTTAAATCTTTGATTAATTATGTCGATTCAAAATCTTACAATATATAAATAGTTAAAAAAGAGTTTCCATGAGTGGGGAATGAATGTTACTACACTGCAGTGTGTAAATCAGAATGACTTGTCACGATGTTTTTTTTTATGAAACGCTAGTGGTGTAGCTTACACGTATTGTTATTTCATATTGTTCTCATCAAATGTTTACTTTATTTTTTTGGTTCAATTTATATTTTCTGCATTGTGCTTGATTCGGTATAGTAAAATAATTATTGCATGAATGTTCGGGAGACATGAAGATTTCTTCACCCATGAAAAATCATAATATGATTTTTTTGGGTGAAGAAATCTTTATGTCTCCCTCACTATCATGCAATAATTGTATAATGTACAACAAATATGCTGTTTGCAAAGTTTGTTTTAAAGTCTTTTCTTTTCAGTAAAAGAGACTTTGAATCAGCTTGCCCTTTTCCTTTGGCATATTTTTACTAGGAGTTATTCCACTTTTCTGTCATCTTGCAATTGTAGGGCAAAGTAGTGAATTTACCATTTTTCATACTTAGTCTACTTCTTGTAATAAGAAATAAAAGCCGTTTGTATGCACATAGTCCATCACTGATGTCAGAAAAAAGTCAACATTTTCTCGAGAATTTGCAGTATGTCGATTTTTAAACATGTGTTTCTATAAACTGAAATGGAAACCGTTAATTTCATATGCGTCTATTTTAGACATTTGTACTATTTATAGATATGAGAGCCTGACGTCCTCAATAATTAGTGAATTATTAAACTATTCCTTGTTCTTATTGATGAAATATTTGGGAGGTCCCAAAATTGAATTGAATTGATTGAAAATTGACATTTTTCAGCATTTTATGAGATATATATATTTAGGCATTTGAAGCTATAAATAGAAAACGGAAATCCCTAAAAATAATAATCTGCATGATGGTTATTGGTGTCCAGTCTCTGGCTTTAGCATTTTGACTTTTATAGTGTATTTCATATTTACCTAGCAATGGCATCTTCAACTCTGCCCAAATTTCATTTTTTGGATTTTTCTGAAATATGTTTATATTTAGAAACATGTAACTAAGAATTGCATTGAGATCCCACTCCAATTTTTTTCATGAGGGGACACTACGCATTAGGGATGTGCGATTTTATCGGTATACCGGTATATCGCGATTTTTCGTTGCGTGATACGTATCGTGATACGGAGACCTAAATACCGGTCTTTAGGTACTTATTATAAAGTCCAGAAATTATTCATTTATTCGTTTAACCTTTTAAATTACAATTACAGAAAGTATAAATAATGTTGTAAAAAGTGAAGAGAAGGCATCTTACCGTCCAAACATAATTGATTTTATATACATAAAAATTTCAAGATAGTAAAATTTTGTTTTTAGAAAAATAATGACTTTTCATATAAAATCATGGTAAAAACTGCTTTTAAAAATATCATGATATTATCGCGATATTGTGGGAAAAAATCGTGATATATCGCGATACGAAATTTTTGGCGATATCCATCCCTACTACGAATACTGACGTTTGACGACACGTATATGATCTGAAAAATTTCCGCAGACAATTTTTTTTATTTAACCTTAAATTTCTCAAAATATGCCAAAATTTCCACTTTTTCACATTTTCAGAAACTATGCCATTTTGCAGGACCATTTTCTAAGAATGGGGTTTATTCTGGAATAACTGATTATATGTCCTGTATTCCTTAAAGGTTGATGTTTTCTAATAATACAAAGAAAAAATACATTTATATTTCCCTAATTTTCATGTTTTTGTTTGGTCAAAAAAGGCCGAAATGGCCAAATTCAATGGATCCGTCTCTATGGCAACCGGTTGCACTTTGAAAACTTCTAACACCATATTTGCTGGTTTTGTACCAAGGTGCACCTGTAGTGCAAATTTCATCAATATCGGAGGTATGTCGTTTCTAAGCCCTATAGTAAATTTTTTGGTGCTTACAGAGAATGCATGTAAAGTTGTAAAGGTTTCATTAAACTTTGTTGAAAAAAGACTCTTGGGAATAGAGAGAAACCAAAATAGGCTATCAAATTTTTGAATACGAATAAATTTTACTAGAAATCTCTCGTTTAAAAAACATCATTCTCAAAAAAAAAGTTTCAGCAATAAGTTGTCATAATGATAAAAAAGGAGTATAGATTCAAAATATCAATTCGTTTTAATTATAATTTAATTTAATAATTTTAATTAGACATAAACAACATTGGTAAAGCAGGATCAATGCATCTCATATTTAATTTTTTCTTTTTTTCCTTTTACAGACCATCCATCTGTTGTAGAGGGTACCTTTGGCAAAAAAAAGTACTTGTACGGGTACGCGTATGATTCT
This sequence comes from Saccostrea cuccullata, assembly GCF_032062105.1. Classification (NCBI taxonomy): domain Eukaryota; kingdom Metazoa; phylum Mollusca; class Bivalvia; order Ostreida; family Ostreidae; genus Saccostrea; species Saccostrea cuccullata. The sequence goes on from NW_026921324.1 coordinate 115,554, forward strand.
TTTATGTAAATAATAAGGATTGCCTTTTTATACTTATTGTAATAACGATGAATATATATGCAAATTGTCAAATTTGAAGAAAAAAACATCATACATTATATTGTATTTACATTTGTTTAGCCATTTATCACCCTCTTTTTTCTACCTACATGCAGTAGCTGATTTCTATTGTTGAAAGTTTTTACGAAATTTGAATTCTAGCTTTAAGGTTCGGTTCACTGCTTTAAATAATTATCGAGTGCATAATTGTATAACAAAGTGAACCATAAATTGATAACTTCATGTAGATACAAAGTAATCAAGACACCCCTTTCGGTGTTTGCTTCTATTCATTATATTATAATTGCTTGTACTGTGCAAGACAGCTGTTCTAAGGATATTTTGAAAAACATTGAATGTCTTAAAATATTCATAAGCACACTACAATATACATCTACAGATTGTCCGTATCCCACGTATGGACCATATTGCAGTCTTAGGAGTACTTGCAGCTCAAAGTCCTGTGATCAGTTTACAGGTTGTTCTTCAAGTGCTTCAGCAACTAATCAAATTACGCTGATTAATAAATTATGTCTCCATGATCCACATCATCCATGAGACACAAGTTTATTTTTTTTAAAGTCTAACGGAAACATTTTTTTCGCTTCTTAAACAATATGGTTTGTACTTGACAGACACTGGATTATAATGCATAAGTATTCCTTTCTTTGACAGAATCAGAAAAGGAGGACTAAATGTTATCTTTTTTTAAAAAAAGGTGCATGTACATGTAATCAGGAAAAATATGTAATGTTTAATACCACATACACTGTACACGTAGTTGATGCAAAAAACATTAAGTTAATGTATTTGTATTTTCTCTGCATATGTTTATCTATTGAGTCAGTAAAAGCTACTACCTGCTTACCATTATCCTTCGAAGGGTTATTACTAAAATATACAAAACATTGGTGCTGTCTTTCGCTATATAACGTTTATCGTTATGTCAAAGACGAATTATCCTGAAATTAATTTGTCCTTACGATGTGTGTGGACTTTAAATAGTAAAAGACAAAAAAAATCTCCTACAGTTGCATGACTAATTGGTTGATTGTATTATGTTTAACATCCCTCTCGAAAATTCTTCATTCAATGGAGACGCCAACACTTGAACAACAAATTTTGTCCAATGATCGGCACAAAGGTCATTGAGCAGGTCGGATCTTATTTGTGCCAGCACCTTTTGCGACCTTGAGACTTCGGTTAATTCGGTCTCATCCGAAGAACTAGTCTCCAAGTTCAACAATTGGATTCGAACCTGCAAAGTAAGGATCAACACCTTCCTTCGCAATTATACAGCAGACGCACCCCCTATAAAAATATTTTCCTCATCGTGCAGGAAGAAACAACCAAACACAGATATGCAGTTTCCTCGTTTATCTCATTTAAATGAATAATCTAAAACAAAATGAAAAACAAACCATTAAGGGGGTAAAAAAAATTAAACAATACAGGATAAAAACATGTACATAGGTGAAAGCTACAATAATTGTGATCCCCCTGAATTTGTCTAGAAAATTACATGCAGTGAAAATATCAGAGCACATATACATATGCATAACGTTAAACATAAATGATTTGATTGATTGTATACTGTTTAACGTCCCTCTCCAGAACATTTAACTGATAATGTGACGTCACCATTGCTGGTTAAGGGCTGCAAATTTAGGCCTATGCTCGGCACTTACGGCCTTTGAGCAGGGAGGGATCTTTATCGTGCCAAACCTGCTGTGACACGGGGCCTTGGTTTATACGGTCTCATCCGAAGGACCGCTCCATTTAGTCGACTTTAACGACAAGCAAGGGGGTACTGAGGACCTATTGAAACCCTGATCCCCACGGGGCAAATGTGTTTATCTTTAGAAGGTCCAAAAACGTACGCTAATCCAAGAAAGGAATGAATTTTTTTCAGAAATATACACTTTTGACTAGAATACAAAATACAAATCCAATATGCTCAATTATTTGGGACCACTTAATAAGAAAAACAGGATGAAACATGTACATACGGATTAAAAGTACAATGTGACACTCCCCCCCCCCCCCCCGAGACTGACTAGAACATTACATACTGACTAGAACATTATATATTGACTAGAACATTAAATGTAGTAGAAATATCCAAGTACATATAAATATATGTACAAGGTCATTGGACTGAACAGGAAAAATTGCGAAATGTTAACTGCAAGCGAGGCCGATGATATTTTGTTTGATTCACTCATTCGTCAATAAACAGTCAATAATCTGTAAATTTTTTTAGCTAAAATGATCAAGCACACCTCTACTCCTATTACAGATGAAAGGGTTAATACTATATAATTATATTGTAAATATATGAAATAGAAAAAATATCATTTTTACGTCCGAGGGCCAAAGTTCAACAGGGTTTTACTATGTGCAGTATATTGCAGTATATATAAGTATTCAAATAAAACAGTATATTGTGTTAGAAGTTACTTTCTTGACAACATTCCAAAATATATGAGAATCTTTATCTAATAACCCTGTTTTACACGGAAAACCATTTAGCTTTCAATTAAACATGAATGGTATAGAACATCAAAATGCACATCCCATACATAAATGTTTGGTCGGCAATTCGCTGAGACCTCGGGCGACTTCCAGATGTAGTGTTTCCATAATTTTGATGTAGACTTGAAATAAAAAGATAATAATTTAAAAAACACTATCTTATTATGAAAGCAAATTGAATTTACTTTACGTGGTTACTTGGCATTTCACAAATATTGAAAGGACATCCTGCAATATTTATTCGGGGTTATGATTATGCATATGTATATATAGGTATATCAACATCACAAGCTGAACCTATAGATTGTTTTCTGTAAACAAAATTAGAATATGTAACAATTAATGTTGATTAGAAAATGTGTGTTACCCTTAGACAGGTAATTGACTGTATGATGACAGGTTAAAGTTAAATTTAATCTTCTTGGTCATTCATTTGACTCAGAAAAGAAACAAAAAGTGAAAGAAATTAAAAAAAAGAATGATTCTTGTTTGACACTAAATAATATTTCTTGCTTGATATGAATCGCTGGATTCTTAAAAAGTGATAATTATATTTCATACTATACCTGTATGCGCCTGTCTTTTTATAGCATTCAGTATCTACAACATATGCGTATTATGCAAATAAGAGGTTTGATGGAGAACAAGGAAAATATTAGAAACAATGGGTATGCCGTTCTTAAACAGCAGATTTAGTCTCGATTAATTCATTAAACTTTATTACGTATTGAAGCCAAAAAAATCCTTTGAAAGAAAATTTGAGATTTTTTGTTACATGCACTATGAGAAAACTTGACAGTCTGGTGTCCTCAAAATCTAGCCCTTAATTTTAAACAAACTAGAGCCAATAATACCTGAGAATGTTTCAACATTCATGATTATTCATGACCTTGCTGTTCTGAAAAAAAATATTGTCCTTATTCTTCAACTATTGAGCCTCCAACCCACATTCAGGATGTCATGATTGGGTAAAATTGAATCTAAAATACAAGTACCTATTGGTACTTACAACAAGATATAACTAATCACGGCTCTGTTATTCATGTAAAGAAGAATATCCAAACCGTCAGCTTCTTACATTTGAAACTCCCACTTCCAGTCTGCTAGTTAAAATCATGAACAAGGCATGTTGAACAAAAAACTCTTACAACCCAAAGCTACAACGTACATAACAACAAATACTACTAAATATTTACAGTATTTTTCATTGTGTGACAGTGTAGCTGTCCAATCGTCTATCCCTTTTTTTTACAACCAGGTAGCTCGATCCACAGCTATGTTTAACTTTGATCTCTTATTATTGCCCTAAACTAACCCTAACCCCGCCCTAACGTTAACCAAAACCTGATGGTCATGTTTTTAGAAAAATTGAACCGGTGCTTCCCGTAAGTGCTTTCACACGAATATGTCATATTCTGACTTTGCTGTTCTTGACAAGAGGATTTTTAGAATTATCTTAAATATTTCTAACTAAGACTTCTTTTGGTCCTCATCCAATCCAAGGGATTATGATTTGAGGGTTTTTTTAATTTGCTCTGGCAGCGATTTCAATTTGTCAAATGTAATTTCAATATTCGGAAAAATTTACTGAAGTTTGTTTAATCGGGAGATAGATTCTGACTATAGAAAAATCTTGAACTGATGAAGGTGCCCGTTTCAAGTGCTAGTGGTACAGAGCAAAGGGATCTTTCTCTGTACTTCGTCGTCTTACATATTGCAAATGAATAATTATATATTGAGAAAAATATAAACCTAAATCAATTTGCTCTGAACATTGACAACACCTCCATTTCATGTAGTCTAAGAAACGTAAACTGTTTTCTATGTTGTTTCTTTAAATTTTTATATATAGAATACAGTAAAAGTAAGTATATCATAAGTTGTTTATCCATGTTATGTGATTTATTCCTTGATTTTAGAAGAATGGAAAAGTAAAAAGGTGCGGTTTTCATCAATATAATGACAAAAATCATGCACTGTTTCCCGTTACTGTTAGTTGGTGCTTTAACGTAAATACTTCCTAATCCTTTCTCATGTTTGTCATTAATCATACTTACAGATATAAGCACTGGTTGACGGGTAGTCAGTTTTACAAAGCTTACAAGTTGCTACATAAAACTCCTGTATTTTGCGACCCAAAGTATTATATTCTGCACAAAAACCTAAAAATACAATTTAGAAAAAAAATGATTTCAAAAGCAAGATTTCATTGTGATTTTTTAAAAAAAAGCGTATTTTCCCATTATATTTGAAGATGGATGAGGTCCTTTTAGCTATCAAAAAGTAAACAATCTACATTTTTCATCTCGATCCCCACCTCATCAAACTTAACAAAACTTAACAAATCCTGAATTTTGTTTTCCAGCACTCTGATAAACATCTCCAACTATAAAATTATGAATTCAATAGAATCTAAAGGGGCCGACTATAGTTTTATTGTGTGAAAACTACAATAGCGAAACTCTTAATTTTTATACCATATATAACTTACATTAAATTCAGTGTACATGCAAATTTTGGGGGAATATCTACCGTCCAGGTATTTTAAGGGACCGTTTCAAAATACAAGTACATTTACTATAGGATTATATAGGAAAATGCCAATTTTTTAGCACTTTAAAGCAAATTATACAAATACTACGATAGACATTTTGTTCGAATTATAATATTTTATGAGTAATACTATATGATACAATATATGTAAGAAACACAAAATTCTACTGTTTCGTTAAGAGAGGGGGCATCTCAAAATGCAAAAAATAGCATAATTTACTATTTTTATAAAGTACTACAAAATATGATGTAAACAATGGATTCACAAGAAAGCAAAATAAAAATATTGGAGATATTCTAAAATTTTTATGTTTAAAATTTCAAGAGCGTATGTTTATTACTTTTTTCTGTAATAATATTTTTATTACCCCTTTCTTTAAGAGCTTCATATTACCATAAGGTCAAAAAGACACTGCGGCGACGTCAACCTACCTATCAGTTGCAAAATCGGTTAAATAATCAGTAATATCAAATTGTAATCACATTTTTATACCTATAATTTTTAGTTTTGTTTTGATTTTAATAATTAAGCGAAAAAAGTTGCGTTAAAACAAGAAATACGCATCATTTTACTATGATGTGCAAAATATTGCGCAATAGAAACTATAGTCGGCCCCCTTAATAAGTTAACCAGGGATAATAGTCAGTACTTAAGAACAGATGGTACAAACAAACAAGAGGCCCATGGGCCACATCGCTCACCCGAGAAGCTTTGACCATGCTGTTCTTTCGTACATTTCCCTATTGTCATACATATTGTGACACCACCCTAACCCCAAGAGCCATGATTTGAATAGTTTGAAATCTTCACAATCCTAGGAAGCTTCCACACAAGTGTCAGCTTTTCTGGCCCCGTGGGCTTTGAGAAGAAGATTTTTAAAGATTGTTTCTTTATATTTCTATGAAAACCTTTGAGACCTCATTGTGCCCACCACCTCCAAAAAAAGAAAAAAAAAACCGGGGTCATGATTTGAACAATTTAGAATCTACACAATCCCATCATGCTTCCACATAGGTTTCAGCTTTTCTTGCCAAGTGGTTCTTGAGAAGAAGATCTTTAAAGATTTTTCCTATATATTTCGATGTAAAACTTTGATTTCCTAATGTTGACCTTCCCTACCCCCCGGGGGTCATGATTTGAACAATTTAGAGTCTACACTACGCCAGGATGCTTCCACATAAGTTTCAGCTTTTCTTGCCTAGTGGTTCTTGAGAAGAAGATTTTAAAAGATTTTTCTTATATATTTCTATGTAATATTTTGATTTCTCATTGTGGTCCAACCCTACCCCCGGGGGTCATGATTTGAGCAATTTAGAATCTACACTACCTCAGGATGCTTCCATATAAGTTTCAGCTTTTCTGGCCCAGTGGTTCTTGAAAAGAAGATTTTTTTAATGACCCCTTTCTATTTTTCTCTTTTCTTGATAATCTCCTCTTTAGAGGGGACTTGGTCCTTTATTTTAACAATTTAAATTTCCCTTTACCAAAGGATGCTTTGAACCAATGTTGAGTTACGTTTTGTCCGCCGTCACGTTATGTCCGCCGTCACGAAATGTCCGCCTCTTTTTCAGAAAAATCGTCACGTTATGTCCGTCGTCACGAAATGTTCGCCTCTTTTTTGGAAAAATCGCCACACTATGTCCGCCGCCAAAAAAAGTCCGCCTTTCTTCCAAACAAATCGTAATGTTATGTCCCCCGCTACAAAATGCCTTCTAAAACAAATCGTAATATTGTCCGCCGACAAGAAAAACCCGCCCTTCTTCCGAAAAAAAATCGGCAGATTATGTCCGCCGCCAAGAAAAGTCCGTCTTTTCTCGGTTAACTCTTCACTGATCTCATAGTGTCCGCCGTTAAGAAATCTCCTTCAATATTTCGGATTGTAAATATTGTGTCTTAATGTCCGCCTTCACGAAAAGTACGCCCTTTCTTTCAGAAAAATGAGACTGTTTAAGTATGTATATACATATAACTTTTTAATCAACTTTATATCAAAATTATTTTAATCTTTTTCAATTATGCAATTTTTTTTGGTCTTAGTCGTAAGTTCTTTTGTAAAACGGGCCCAAGGCCTTACCTACTTGAACAAACCAATACAGAATTGTCCCTTTCTAAATTTTCAAATGATCACGTGTTTACTTCATCCAATGGGGAACGCGTTGCGCGGTTTCACCTGGCCGCAGGTAGGTATCTGTTTTTACTTTGAACTCTGCTGCGTCACGTGACAGGTTAATAATAAAAATGAAGACAATCTGGTAAGAAAAATGAAGACTATCTGGTAAGTATTAAACAAACAATACCAGCATGTATGTTGTAAATAATTAAAACAGATTGATGATGAATTTATATTGATTTTCTATTACCATCCTCTAATTGATTAATAAATAAAGTCGTTCCAGATTTAATTTCAAGCAGAAAGTTCGGAAATCCAGCAATGTTATCTATTTATCGAAAATTCAACAATAGATGAATCAATCAGTACAAGTACTTTAAATGGCTTATATACTGGTCTTTTTTAATAGTTTTTTGATAACATGTGTTTAAACAAATAATTACCAAATGAAGAAAACAATTATTGGGAAGTTGTCAAGCAGAAAAGGTATTTATGTAGTGAAAGCCAAAGGGGGTTGAGTTTTCTTGTTTATTAGTAAACTTATGACAAAAAAAAAAAAGAATTCATGTCTTTTATAAAATGTTAAATTTCATATATATATCACAATAGCAGTAGCAACGCAGCATTGTTAAGGCTTGAATAAGGGGGCAGGGCCTAATTTATACGGGAAAAGTTTACTGTGCCGTCACACAAAAATATGACTTTTATGTAATTCGTATTGTACCTGAAAATAAAATAATTTGCAACTTTTAACTGTATTCGCATAATAAACAACAATAAAACTTATCAATGCATTAAAAAAACTTGCTAGTTAAATCCCATATAGCTGGTTATAGACACTGCACTGATTGCGATGAACTTGTAAACATGACGTCATTTTGGTAAAAATGACGTATTTCATGTGTTGTGAGAGGCAGATTGAGGAATTTTTTAACAATGAAAAATGCGTTTTATTATTAAACGGAATATTATTAACAGGTTTTTAATAGTCGATAAATACCAATGCATATCCTTTGTGTAGTGCGATTATTAATTAATTATCAAGAGAATGTGTTTTATTAATTATGTCGTGTTTTTATATACAGGTTACATATATTTTACATCGAGATGCCTCATAAAATCGCACTTTCGCAAGGGCATACACTTCATAGATCTTAACCATTTTTTGAATATAGGTAAAGGATATTTTTCTGAACTTGAAAAGTGCTGCTGCTTTCTTTAAATCGAGGGCGTGATTTTATAAGTACACAAAATATTTGGTAAAAGTTAAACATATTTCGACATTGGCTTATTTACCTGAAAATTTAACTATTAAAACGCAAAATCTATTCAAAGCAGCAGAACTTTTCTGAAACTACAAAGTATGCAGATACAAATAATAACTTGAATTTTTAATTTCAACTAGGGTATGCCCTTGCGATATTAAAATTTGTTCATGACCTACATTCAGTACACGAACTATGCATTCATCACGTGACTGTCCATCGATGGGAACAAACTTCATACAGTACAGAGTGGGTTATACTATGCTATTTCAATAACTATTTGTGGTCTGTGATAATAAAACAGCTTAATTAAAATAAATTCAGTTTTAAAAAGGTCCCCCTTTTTGCACGTCTATTTTCCGTTGATTTCTATTAGTACGCCTTAACAATGTAGGTCATGAACAAATTTTAACTATTTTCACCCCCAAAACCACAAAAATTTGACCCCACAAAAATATGATTTCAAATCGATTTCGACATTTAAGTCTTTGAAGATTCAAGGTTATAAAGCAAATTTATTTAGAATAAGTGATAAGATTTGCATTCTATACGGTCTCATCTAATGGTGTATATCATCAAACATTTACCTTTCTACATTACTCACAGTTTCAAAAATCAACGTTAAAATGCCTTTCCATGGGAATGCAAATTACGTTACTTTTGCAGAACAGAGTATCAGAAAGTCTTTTCTTTCAACAAATATTCCAATGTATTTCAAATTCTACATATTTTCTTCTCACTAAAATGTATTGCTATGTATCTCTATATCTTTTAATTTATTTCATAAAAGGTTTTAACATTATAAATCAAGAAGCTAAAATAAAAGAATCTACTGTATATAATTATTTAAGTCGTAGAAAAGGAGTTCTTTGTACAAAATAGCAACAAGGGTCAAAATCTTTCAAAAAGTATAGAATGTATATTGTAAACTTTACAATAGTTCTTAATGTTTGCATTTTCGGAAAGAGAAAATAATTTACCTGCCGGGATCTTCGCTCCTGGAGCACAAACTTCCAGATTTTTGTCCCCCCATTCATTTATCACACAGTGATATCGGGGTTGCCTGAAGCAGTTGTGCTGAATGGCTGTGCAGTTTTTTAATCGAGCTCTTTGATTCCACTCGTCTTCACTTCTTGGACAAAACACAACTTCTTGAACAGTTTTTTGAGATTCAACACAACGCTCCTCATCCAAGGCATATATCTAAGGAGAAACAGTATCAGTATCGATAAAAGGTACCGTAAATCTGGAAATTTTTACGTCGATTTATTTTTGCGAATTCGGGTCAAAAAGCTGTTGATTAATTTTAACGCTTCAAATTTTTCCGAATTGTCAATGGTGCTAAAAATAAAAAATCACTGTAGATTTTCATATCAGGTTATGTTTCAAATAATATGCCCAGTTAGAATACCACCAATATACTCGAAACGTGGCAAGAATTTGCAAAATCGCTCTGAAACAAATTTGATAAAAATCCAAAAGGATTTGCACTGAAAATAATTTCTAAATCAATTATAACAAACATTTTAGAGGTTGTGTATGCCTCTTAACCTAAAGTATAATCCAAATGTAGATAAAAATATAACTTATGTCTCAACGTTTGTTTTTTTTTTTTCTCACCTAAAATTTACACGCCGCGTTTACATTTGGAACTTTTTAGTAAATGCAATGAGTTTGAGTTATCGCTCGTGTGATACACGGTTAGATAAAATGACAGTTCTCTCTTTATTGGCAAATTAATTCATGAAAATAATCAATAAAAAGGGGCATACCGCCTCAGTGCTGGTCAAATCATCGGACGATATTGCATATAATGAGGGCAATTTACACGCACGGGTAATTAACTTGTAGTTATATAGCAGACTAGTGTAAACAGGTTTTTTTTAAAAGAATGACCAGTGCTTATCGACGCATTTTCACGGAGTTAAAAAAAAAAAGACATGAGTTCTCAGAAAAAAATTCTTCACATGTTGATTTATTTTTAAGAAAAATATTTTTGCGAATGCAATGCACGCGCAAATTTGCTAAAAATTTATCTACAATAAAATTTCCAGATTTACGGTATAAGATTTTTTTAAGTGACACAAGCCGTGCAAAGCAATGGACATTTAACTGGCTAATGCAGTCATTTTGCAACAGAAAATGATTAAGCGTGGAATGTAAACACATATTTTCTTCTTTTATCGCACCCCTTAACGATGTAAATTTTTTCAGTCCTCGCACTCATCAATCTAACTACATTCTTACAGAAATGGAAAAAAAAATTTATTGTTTCATATCAAAAAAGAACAAAAGTACATGCAGAATTCCAAAAAAAATTACAGAGGTTGGAACAAAATTCCAAAAAAGAATAATAAATGACTGAAAGGTATACGTATTTTTACATATTTTTTTTTTTCATTTTTAATTTCCTTTTTAGAAAAAGGTAATGATTGTATATTTCCGAGGTCAGAAATCAGTAGTGGTTTCTAAACAATATATGTCTTCGTCTTATTGTACGAACACCTGTAGAAATATTCTTTTCTTTATACTAAAACAAATCTTATTATAAGCATCTTTTTGGAAAGACACTTAAAAATCTTACTCTGACATTCCTTTTTTTTTTTAAAAGGAAAGTATGACCAGTCTATACCATTGCATCCAGGGCAAAATAGAACTAAAAACAAACGAAACAACAAAAGAAAGGTGTTACCTAAACATGAGGTGAAGTAAATTGAAAAAAAAGAAAGGAAAAGTTGCGCAACAACACAAAGACAAAAAGGGAAATGTTCATTTAACAAAACTAAAAACAAAGCAAGATGTGTCTGTGTACTACTGATGCTATCGCATGGCAGCTTATTGCGAGGACTGATTTCTCTCAAGTGCATATTACAGGTCAAGGTGAAAAGTATTGGTATCCAAAGGAAGGTCTAGTTATAAGGAATATACCTGTGAAATATAAAGCCTTATTTCTTACTTTATAAAGGATATGACAAAGGTCAAAGTTTAAAAAGTACGTAAAACCATTAGGTTGACACATGTTAAGGATGTCTGGATGAAAGCCCTAGCTCCCATTGTTCAAAAGTTATGGCCAAGTTTAAAGTGTGGTATTTTTTGTAAAAGTGGGTCAAATTCCAAGGTTAATTCAAAGAGGTTAAATTGTGGTGGTAACCATGGAGAGATCTTTTCACAAGAAACACATTTGTGAAATAGAAGCCATAGCTCAACTCATTCAATAGTTTTGGGCTAGGTTAAAGATGAAAACAGACAGACAGAAAGGCAAATAAACAGACAAAAAGACAAACAAAAAGAAGACAAACAGTAAGACAGAACAAAGACCAATAAAAGTACTTACTATGTTAAGAAATACAAAGCTCACAATGATTATGGGAAAGTTTAGTGAAATCTTCCAAAACTGTAAACCGTTCTTAAACATAAATGCTCTCTTCATGGTTGTCAGAATAAATCTGTTGGGAAAAAAACGATACATACTACTAAGGACAAATGATTCAATTCAATTCAATTATCATAGAAAAAAGGATCAGTTGACAATAACTATAGTCTTGGGCCACTTTTCTACGTTGAATCTAAATATATATACAGTCATTCTGGTTATTTTAAAACAAGATTGAACGAAAATTACAGCTTCTGAATGGTGTCGATAGTTCGCATTGTTAATAATAAATCAAATATGATGAATAATGCATGACTAAGGAATCTACCTTATATGGTTATTGATTTTATGTCGCACACAGAAAGCAATTGTCCAATCCGATTTTAAATGACAAAATATGCTCTTTTACGGGATGTTTAATTTAATTTATCACAGAAAAGCGGTCTTAGGTCAATCAACAGTTAATTCCTAGTACCCTTTATGTTAAAGCGCCAAAATGGCTGCAAATCGTATGTTTTTTTTTCATTCAAATTCCCCAATATATCATTCAGGAATAAGGTAAAAAGTTGAAGTAAGCATTTTGAAAAAAATAAATATTCTTTTCTCGTATAATCTACGAGGAATCTACCGGAAAATCAAGGGTCGTACAACTTAGATGTGTTTACTTGTATCAAGTGAATTCTAAAATGACACGTGCAAACAAAGAAGAGTTACAATTATAATTAATGGAATATTTTAGGTAAAAGCAATTCTCATAATGAAAATATCTTAACTCTCCGGTAAATTAATAATAGTTAACATTTTAGTCTGCATTCAGATGTATTTAACATGATTAAGTACAAATGTTGACGTTTTTTGCATTGGGGTGCAAGAAAGGAAAATCCACTTAATCATACGTGGGTGCAGGAAAGGAAAATCCACTAAATCATACGTCATAGCGGCAAAATGTCAAACAAAATATCTTTCTGCAGTTCTAATACAAACTGCACTTCAAATGGCAATAATGTTTATGTCATAAGTGCATTTTTATGCTGAGTTTTTTTCTTTGAAAGTCATATGATAGCATAACAAACCTGTATGACAGAACCTTTGCGAGCCCAACGTTAATGTCGCCGAGATCCTGTTTCTTCTTAATCCAATGATTATATTAATCTCCCAACTAAATTTTTGTCAGGAAAATTGCTCTTCAATTTCAAGCCATATTTTTTGTTTTGTTTCTTAATTTGGTCGACTTTATCAGATTGACTTATAATTATGTCCTCCTCTCAAATTCACTCCTTTCTTTTATACGAAACACAACTAGTGTTAGGTATTTTGTTTACTACATTAAAAAAATATCAATTTTTCCAAAGGTAAACTGTCTATTCTTTATTTTCCTAACAAAAGTGTATCCTTTCGAAACTGAAACCGGTCGATACCTGCACAAAACAGTATGTGCAGTCAAATATTTTTATTCATATATATACTTAGAGCTCAATCTAAGTATCTTATGGCATCGTCAAGGTTAAACAATATGTTTCTCAAAATATAATTTTAAACTACAGATGTTTCCACTATCTATATTTTATAAAATTTGAAGTTACCTTTGAATGTTGTGATTGCTGTTGGGGATCCAAAAGATTCCACCAATCAATATATTGACTAAATTGTACTGCATTGCACTGCTGCAGCCTTCAAACATTCGAGTTAGTGATTATTGATCCCTCACTATCAATATAATTTTCATCTTCTCATTCTACTTTTTTGTAGAAGATAGTTTAAAATTATTATTGTACATGTACATGTAGAAGATTTTCGTATGATATAGACATTTTAAGATTATAAGATTAAGATCTTCCAAATCAAGTCAGTTAATCGTAGCTATTTTAAGCTAGTTTATTTTAGGTATTATCAACCCTTGACTTGAAGTTTAATTTTTAAGGCGTAAGGACTACGTGTAGCTCATAACGACATAGCCACTTTCTTGAGTTATTTCAAAAATGACTGTCATTGGATAATTTGTATTGCGAGGGAAATCCATTATATGAGATTTTATTTCAAGTTTCCTTCTATCTTTGATGTCTCTGACATTCTTAACAAATTAGAAAGTGATCCCTTATATTTATATTAAGTTGTGAAATAAATATTTTGCTATAAATTGAGAACCTTTACACTAGTCGTTTAAACCTTACAGACTGCTGTTCAATACCAAATTATGGTGTAAAATAATCAACAAGTTAAGAAAAATGGAATGAGATGTTAATTTAAAAAAAATTCAAGTTTATAATATACGTTAAAGATAAATATATTTCAGTCTTTATTATATTATCTTTCAATATTTTTGGACGTGGCTAGGAAATGGGAATATACAAATATGGTCATATATTTCCTAAAAAAAACATCCTGTTGAAAAACCGTCCTCCATTTTAATATCATTTCAACTTTTAATAATAAACAGACCTTACTTATGCTGATTACTCTACTTCCGCATAATATAAATACATGATAATTTTAAATACGGTATAGTTTCAGCGTGATCTACTCAGTGTTGCTTTGAGACTTAAATGATATATATGGTATTTGCAATATATTTGTTGTTCATTCAGAATATATTTGGACAACGTTGTTCTGGGTAAGTTGGGAAAATCGAAAAATGTATTTTGTTTTTTTTTTAATATGTAGTAGCAAAGTTTTATAAGACTGCTTCTTTTAGTATTTCAAAAATATCAGACATTACATTTTTTGTACATATACATGTATTACCGGATAAGTGTGGGTATTACGGGATCTATTCTGTCCGTCAAATACTCATTCTGAGCTAAACGTGCGGTTTCCTCTCATTGTTGCAACCAGAACCACAACAACCTCAAGACACAATCATTGTACTTTTATTATTAATAATAATAAAAGACAGTTTTACATGAATCTGAGATAAATCAGCACTAAAAGTCAAATTCTTGCTGACTATGACTTTTAATAATAAAACATACACACTGAATAAAGAAAAACAAAACTGCATCTACTGTGAGCACTGAGTTCTATAAATGATACCCCGCCATCCATATAATTATTAGGGCAAATTCCATGCGATTCTTTGCTCTGGACGACCCGAAACGAAAATCATTTCAAAAAGTAGGAAGTTATAATGGTATTATGTAATCATAATTCTATTCAAACATTATCAAAATTTATTATATGGAATAGCAGATAAAACAATTGTTATCATTCTACAAGATAGATTGGATGGCAATATCAATTTCATATTATGGGAAATACAAAATATGTGTCTATTTAAAAAGTAAAATAAGAGGTTCACAATGGCAATAATAATATGTAAAAGTCTCAATCAATTTCATTGAGTTGTATAAGAGAAGCTGCGGATAAGAGATGGTAAGCCAAAACAGATAGAAGGAGAATATTAGAAGTAGGATATTAGAAATAAGAATTATTAGAAATCTGGGCATTTGCGGCTAGGTTGGCCGTCCGTTGAATAGAAATAGGTACATGTATCTACGATGCTAGGTAAGCCGCTACAATTTTAAACGCAGACATTTACGATACAGCATGACAAGCTCATTTCATTTCAAACGTATATTTGTAGACCATTAAAATGCTGTAGAGGTTTCAAATGGGACAAACAAAGAGCTGAATGTATACGTATGTGATATTACTAGCTTCTATTTTGTACAAAGCTATGATGCATGTAAGGCTAATTTTCAAAATTATTTAATAGATTTAAATATATACAATCAAAGCTGAATTTTTTGTCTACATTGACAAATCACAATTGCATTCTATAATCTTTATTTAAATCAATAGCATGATTAAGTGTAAAATTTTAAGTTGTACTACACGTTTATTTCAGGTTTCTTTTTCAATTGCTTTTTTTCTTTTTCATTTTTCACATTTATCTTTTCATTTACATTTAGCCTGTAAATACCCATATTATGGAAGAGGCTGTCGTTTTAACTGTAATTGCTTTGAATCTGTATGGAACCAGTTTGAAGGAAATGTGTCATATACATCTTCTATTGGTAAGCTATAGTAATATTTTGAATTAAACGCATAAAGATTGATTTCATTGAACAAAATTAAAAACTAAAATATGTTAATATACCTCACAGGCACACAGGTTATATATACAAGGGATTTCCCAAATGTACGTAGACTGAAATATCTATTACAAAATTTAACGCACCTTTATATAAAAAAAACATCGATATATACAGAGAGTTTTTTTTTTTTTTTGGGGGGGGGGGGGGGGTTAAAATTAAATTGTCTACATTATCATAATGTTTAAATTAGATAAATTAATAAAGTACAAATATGAAATTTCATAATTGCTGTACTATGTTAATTATCAACATTACATTATACTACTTATGTTTAATTACCTGCATCCGTTAATTGTTCATAAAAATATTCCGTATTTCTGGGATTTTTGTCGAGCTCACGAATAGAGATATACTAGTACGTACTTTGACATTGATGAATCTGTCTTTTAGTTTCGGCTGCTTTCCCTCCTTGCTTTCTTTAAAAAAAAAATCATCTTGAAAATCAAGTTGTGTCATTCAAACACTACGAACTACATGTACGTACCTACTAGTATATCTGTTTTTGAGTTCCATACATCTGTACATTTGTGTCTTCGAATGCGTCTCTCTTTCGGTGAATTCAAATTCTGAACTGCAACTTTTCTTAATTTACGAATGCGCCGTCTATGTCAATGTGGTGTCATATTTTTTATGTAAAACAAGTGTAAATTAGATTATGAAATTCCTATTGATGAAGGAAATTGCTATACAATTGGATTTGTTATTGTTGTTTAACCTTCATTTCAAGAATTTTCACTCATATAGAGACTTGACCTATGAAGGGATTCATAATTTGATCTTTAATCGGCACTAAGGGTAATTCAGCAGTGAGGGATCTTAATTATGCCATTATCTTCCGTGACCGTGGCTTTTGGACGTCACATTCAAAGAACCCGCAAATTTTGCTTTAAGTAGTAAAAGAACTGCTGCTAACCCTTTTTTGTACTAAGGTCAGTCGCGGCCGAAAATGGAGCTCATGGCCTCCCTATTGTCATATTGATTGGTCAAAAGTCAAATTTTGAGGCGTCATCAACTGAATCTTTTGATTTTTTTGGATTGTATAGTTTTTTAATCGACAAAATAACTTAAACTGTCAGTTCAATGTTTTTCATTTGGACATATTCTAATATGGGTTCCTTTTCAATCATTCTGTTGATTTTATGGAAAAAAAACATACACTATCTCTTTATAAATATAATTTACTAAAACAGAAACATGGTTATTATATTAAGAAAAGCATCACACTGAGGGATAAGTATTATCAAATAAATATGTATTTCACAATAATCTTACAGGAGTTTAATAGGACATACACGTATATGAAATTAAGAGAATGAAAATGCGCGTTGTATTTCTTTGAAAATGCATTGAAAGGGAAATTCTGTGTTTTAGAACAAATTTTCTGAATTTCAAAAAAATCGAATTGGAGGAAAAATTTGAACTTTTTGCGCTACCTTAATTTACTCGTATAATGGTCTACTGTTTAGCGTGTTCAAGCAGTTATATTCTAGACTCAAATAAAGAAGACAGGAATTTCTCACATGTGTATTTTGTCCCTTTCAAAATTCGGCTTCAAATACATTTATTCGTTTATTAGTAATTATTACAAATAACTTTTATTATTATTAATAATTAAAATTTTGTCAACTTAAACAAAGTATAAGAATTCACAATAAATAAAGATTAAACTTCTAACATATATGTAAAGTACATCAATACATTATTAAACAAAAAAGTTCAAAATACTTTTTAAGTACATGTATATATTTCAGCGATTTTTTGGTATTGTACATGTTGTGCAGAAAGGAAATATAAAATATTTACTCTGAATTCTACTAAATAATTTCGCACATTTATACGTTATCAATGTAAGTGTTGTTTTATTTAAATAAGCATCATTACTTGCATGTATCATTGCTTTTTGAATGGAATGGAAACATTGAAGTAGAAGAAAACAATTGCACGCATTAAATGAATCAAAGTTGTATGAAAAACGTTTTTTTTTTTTTTTTTCAATTGACATTTCATTATCATAGCATTTATAGTAATGAGTATTTTATCATCAATTAGGACCAAGCAGCGTACCAGAAGAGGATAGTATGGAAACTAGGGAAAACATTTCATATATATCATCTGTAGATGCAACAAAACAGCTAAATTTTAAAGAAACTACAAAAAGTGGGAGTACTACATTTGTTACAGAAACTTTCAGGATCCCCAATATTACATTCGTTTCTAACAAATCTGTTTTCCTTATTTTCATATCGCTTTCGATTGTAGCTTTAGTTTTTCTTGCTGTATATATAACACTACGTATCCGTGAGAAAATTAAAGGACCCAGTCAATCCAGGTCTTCAAACGAAAACGAGGATAGACTCCATTATGAGGAAGTGGATATGCATGCAATGACACAAATAGCAGCTTAATGAAAACCATTAAGTGTGTCTGAGTGTTACAAGTGCATGTTATGGCAAACTGGATGAATAAATAAACATTTTAATATAGACAAATAAAGATATACTTGTACATTTTTAGAGAATCATTATTGTTTAACGTAGTACTATATTTCGTGTACAGCATTAATTGTTCGAGCTATTGATTTAGATACTTATCAATTATTAAAGTTTATAAGATCGAAGAGAGAATATGTTATAAATGGAAACAAAGCTATCACAACATATTGCAACCCTCTTGTCAAAGAAGGGTTGGTATTAATTGGGTTTTAAAGTTTTTTTGAAAATTTGTGTATCCTTAAAATTTCAATCAGTTTGGAGATTTTAGTAGATCAAAAAATGATAAACAACGGAAGAAACACCGATCTGATTGTACTGAGGTAGTTTAAAAATAGGTTTACATGCTCTCGGATTTCTACAAAACGTTCCACAGAGAAATTTATTTAAATAAAGAAATAGACTGAAAAGTCCAAAATAAGAATTTGACAAAAAAAATTTGATCGATTGAGAATAAAGTTAAAATACAAAAAAGACCTTTTGAAGCAAAAAGAAGCTAATTTAAGTTATATAATTATATTATTTTAAGACATAATACAATTTGCTTCATTCAATTAGGTCGATATCATGTTTTAACAACCACATTATTGTATCTACGTGTTTCAAATTTTATATTTGACCTGAAATATTTTAATAGAAATTAGGGAAATTGGTACCATGACAAGCGATCACTATGTGCAGAAATATGATTTTTTTTTTAAATGAAACATCCATATGTTGTATTACAGGTGTTTAACAGTGCAGAGTTCCTGTGTTATTTTCATAAAAGTTTTACATGATTGTATGATACATTTGATTTTAAATTTCTAAATTGACATACTGAAATTTTAGGCTTTTGCATTTTTTTTTTTTGTAAAGACTGGTCAGGTTTTTCTTTTCAGGAAATGTTAATGACATCATACATATATATATATATATATATATTATTATTATCTGTTTTTAAAGTTGAAACCAGAGATAAATCGATTTCACAGAAAAGCATAAAAATAATTTATTGCTAAAGTTATAATGTTACATACATGTACAAACTGTATATATACATGAACCTCAATGGATACAAAATATAAAAATGGCTCATAGTCATCGTGAAGTCACGAAAAACATCTTAAAATAAATACTGTATATAGCAATTGATAACTAAAGATAACAAAAGATTTCTGAAAAGTTCAATTCAAAATATATAAATTTGTGGTATCTTTCTATTATGTAATCACGCAGAGAGCCAGATCATCTTCATTCCTGTATGAATTATTTCAAAGGCCATGGTCATAGGTCATATCTTGACCTACTCACGGAACTATATCTAGCATATCCAGTTTCATAAAAAATGATTATAAAAACGAAAGTGAAACGAATGACTAACAACAAATTCCAGATAACTATTGATTGAAATAATCGGCCGTTCATATATCAATCGTTTCAAAACAGAACCCTTTGTCAATCCAAATTCAAATCGTAATCCGCATTCCAAGCCGAGTTACAAATATCACATGACTGTTCGACACAAATTACGAATTGGAGTGAGTGTAGTAAATCTTTATGTTTAAAACCCAAATTTATGTTTGTCCGTCTCAAATAAATGTACAACGGGTGATCAAAAAATTCGTGAACTAATTGAATAGCTTCCATAAAAGAAATAACATAGGGTTTCAGAGTTGAAATTTTCTAAAACGCATTTGCACCTGATCTAGGAAGTCACCTGACATGCTCCGTACGTAGCGTACGTTCTGTAACAGATTCTTATTATTGGCAATAGTGTTTCCCAAGTCCTCTCACTCTGTCTTGGGAGGTAAAGACTGGTTGCCTCCTTATAATCCTGTGTTTAAAGTCTTAAGTAAACGATATTTAAGTAATTAAAATATTATATTGTTATTACGATGTGCCACTATTTTGGGCAATCTTTCACATCAAAATTGTTTAGCAAAGGACACATGTCTTCCAAACCTTGCTTTCACAGGGCAACAGAACAAACATCATTTTTATGACTCCCTACCTTCACTAAAACAATCAATCCAATTAGTGACTTAACACCTGGCAAGTCTTTTGACTTCAAAAAAAATATCATTACATATATATACTAGATCAAAGGAAACTCCAAGATCATATTAAGAAAAAAAATAAGTTTATAAACTTCACCGGGAAACAAATTAGGTCGGTATATGTACGTGATCAAATCTTCTGAAAGAGAGCTTTGGTCTTCAGAGGTTTTAATAACATGACAAACCCAATTCATTTCGCAGTGAAATTCATAAAACTTTTTTTTTTTTCATAATTACCTGTATGTAAACTGAAAATGATGATGAAGTTTCTAAAAGCTAAATACAAATACGTTTTTCTTGTTTGAGAAATTCACTGTTCATTTTTCAATATTGATTATTAATGCACATAACTGTTCCTATTCTTACTAAAAGCTGACAGCATTCTTACACATTTGTTTTCGAAAATCAATGCTATTTGTGCAGGAATCAAACAGATAAAATAAAACATTTACTAGTGATTCATTAAAATATTAAAACAAAATACAGTTATTTTATATTTCCTGTTTCTCGGGATATACATATTTATGTTGACAAAAATGTATCAATTACATGAAAAAGGATATAAATCAGTGCATGAAAGATATTTCAAAACTACAGTTACAATCATGCATTTGGTTATCTATATAATTAAGGAAATATTATCGAACAATAACATAATATAAGAGACACAAGTATCATGGAGTATATAATATTAAAGTCTTATCGCGATTTTTAATTTTAACAAGTTATTGTAAGAATTATTTATAAAGTACCTCTGGAGAATAAAACAAACCGTTAAGTGAATACATGTTTATGAAATATCTTGTTTTATGATTTCAGGAATTTTGCACCTATATTTAAAGAATAACTGTCTTATTTTTCGATTTCATGATGTGATCAATCGATTGGCTTGCGTGATAATTTGCATAAAACGCCGAAGATAAAGCTGCTTCACGATTTGCAGACCTTTATTTCCCGTCGTGTCGGACAGTATCAGGGACAAGCGCGTCCCGATTCCAACTCTCCGAATATTAACAAAAAATTGTATTTATAGACTTGGTTAATAATTGACAAGTTTGCGTAATATATGACATGAGTTAATTTGAATTACAAATAGAGTTGAAGATTATGATTTTAAATAAACAATAATTAAGTCACACAAAGCACAGTCCATCTGGCCATTCACTTATGGCTCATTAAGAAATTAGACATGTTAAAGTAGATACATCTGAGAGAATTAAGCAATTATGACAAATTCATTAGATTAAATAACAGATATAGAATTTTGAATCGAAAATGTCCAAAGTAATTGTCTAAATGTCCGATGGTATATATTCATCTGTGACACTTATATTTCATTCTTTGATTCCGCCAATCCACGTACTCCAAGCCCTGCTTCTGTCTAGCTGTTTGTTCCGCCCTGCACGTGTTTTTTTTTTTTTTTTTGGAACCACGCCAATGCATTGATGGGGAAAAAGCACATTTACATTTTGTAATTTTATTTCGGACAAAGACATTGGAAATATAAATATTAAAGTATAATTTAGATACGTTTCATCATTATGTATTATGATGATTTCGAATTGTGTCCATTTCCAGAGTTAAGAATGGTTATGATTTGACGAACGCATGATTGCTTCTAGTTGAATTGGTAAAAATTAATCAACGTATGATCTAACGAAATCCGAGGAAAACGGGTATAATCTTTTATAAGAAAGTCCTTATCAATACTTTTAAATTATTAAATTTCGCAAATAAACTTCGAATAGACTGAACAATTCATTTTATCTATTTTTGTAGGAAAGCACAAAGTCTAAGGTGATGTCCGTTA
This sequence comes from Saccostrea cuccullata, assembly GCF_032062105.1. NCBI lineage: Eukaryota > Metazoa > Mollusca > Bivalvia > Ostreida > Ostreidae > Saccostrea > Saccostrea cuccullata. Next base: position 137,862 of record NW_026921324.1, read on the forward strand.
ACTATATTCAGATTTTACTAACAAAATAAGTTTTGAATTAAATAGAATGTCTCTTTTCATTTAGGCGTAAACCACAGAATATGGCTGAAATTTTGTCGAGTCGGCGTACGTAAAACAACAATAATCAATCACTCATTTAGGTACACAGTTTCTCAATAGCAAAAATTGAGAGTACATAAGTGATTCTTGTTGGCTGATTAAATTAATTGGCAATTTATATTACAACGGACAATAAGCAAGATTATTATTTGATGGAATATAAGTATTTAAAAACCCAATCAACATAAACATTATCAAAGTGAAATTAAACAACTAAACTATTATTACTGATTAAAAAAAGATGTCTGAATCCTTTCTGTTTATATCTTTATGTTTATTATTTTTAAAACGTCAAGTGACGTCGAGTCAAGGGTATTAAAATTAAAATCAAGGCGGTTATCAAAAATGAACATGGATTTATATTAATTGAAACATAATGAGTTTATGAATAAATTGCTCGCAGCACCCCTAGTTTTCAAAATAAATTATGAAAACATAACCTTAACACCAGAACAAAGTAACTCCCAAATATTTTTTTTTTAATTTTAACTATTTACTTATGAACATAAAAAAAAATCATAGACCATTGTTACAGAGTTTGGAGAAAAATACAAATGAAAAATACAAAATTATTCTAAAAATAATTTTTTTTCAAACATTTATTGTATAAACCCACACAGACATTCATCAGAAAATAAAGAATTCAAAGATATTTGAATATAATAAGGTAAGAATAATCTGTATGGGTAAGGCCTCCATTATCTTTGCACGCTCCTGTATACTTCCAGTGTTCGTAATCTCACTTTGAGAACTATTAAATGAGAAGAAAGTCCTAATAAGAGAAATTATAAAAGCCACTAAGGCATAGACGAATTCTTAACAAACTAATTTTAAAACATTACTAAAAAAAATAACCGTGTGTTCATAGCAGATCATTTTACATTCCCCAGCGCTGATATTAGATCGATTGGGCATGTTATCGAGACAATTGAAATTTCCATTCAATTACATCACATGAAATGGAAGCTTCACACACACACACACCCTAACACACAATGAGTGAAAGTATAAATTTAAGTCCTTGATCTTAGATCTTTTGAATTCAAAATACAGTAAAAAGGAGTCTTTCTAAGGCCATGGGAAGTTGTGGTATAAAATTTGATTGTAAATGATCAAGGGCTTCTCCAAATATGGCAAGGAAAAGTAAGTGTTAAAGAGGCAGAATTTTTGAACTTCTGACCTAAAGTGACCTTTGACCTTCAGACCTCAAAATCAATAGGGATCTTTCATTGACAATCACAATTCATTGTGTAATATTTCATTTCAAAAGCTCTAAGGCTCCTAGAGACATCATGTGGAAACAAAAGCGTTACAGACAGACAGAACAACAAATGGACAGACACAAAGACCGACATTTATATCCCCTACTTTCAGCGGGAGACAAGAAAATAATGCAACATACTTGTAAGTGGACCAACTGTATAAATTCCAAATAAATGAAACTTGTATTTAGAATATCATACCTGTAGGATCGTGTATTCTTAAAGCATTCTGAAACTGTCAAAGTAGATTATGATTAAACGGGTAGACTGTATACGTAAAGTATAAATAAATAAATTGTCATGGAAAACAAAGAATATGAGGAATTAAAAATGTATTTTCATACGTACAATTATAGGCAACAGTCGAAAAGTAATCAGTTTTGCATGCCTTGCATGTTGATGTATAAAACTCTTGCACTTTTCCACCTAACGTGTTATATTCTGGACAATATCCTAAAAGAAATTGAAAAAACAAACAAAATCATTTGTAACAAAGTAATAAGTTTGAAAAGCACCACTTGAAATCAGGAAATTGAACAAAAGTCGTTGTCCACTACCTTCGTAGAGCCTCATAAAATCATTATTTATGCATATGTCTATCAAAACTGTTAAGATGTATCAAAATATGATAGATAAATGATAACTGGAACTATACTTTTTGGTCTCAAAGACCGCTGTACTCGTTTCTTTCTGTTATTGTGCTTTATACGATAATTGAGGTATGAGTAAATGCCGATTATTGTGGAATAAGGTCAGTCTTAAAACTACCGTGGACAATCGTGGATGCGAGTGTTTTATGCATCGGTTTTTCAGCATACAATTTAGTATCCACTCTGGACATATTCCTAGTATCAGTTTAAAGCCGCTTGGTCCGATTCTAATCGCTAAAAATATATATTCGATTTTCTTCTTGAAAAATAATTGTCCATATATTGTTTCAACTTTTGTCAAATTATATCCCCAAAGTCCTTTTCTTTTAAAAGATATCAAAATTCGAAAGTTAAAAATATAATTTTTGTTAGGTCACACAAAAAATAATCCTATGTTGATCATTGTTGATATCGCGTGAAATCACCTTCGAAAAATTTAATTTATCGCTTACATGTTTATCTCATGAAGAACACACCCGAGCATTTTTTTTTCACAACAAAGTACATATATTACCTGTACACGGACAATATTTAGCTCCTTTGAAAAAATCATTTAAAATATCTGATTTTCCTTTATTCTTTAAATATGCATATTAATATAAAAATTACTATGGATTATATTCAATTAATTTCTTAATTTTGAAAAGATGTATTATGACTAAGGCTTCTAATAATAGAGAAAAAAAATACTCGGGTTTGAATTATCTTCATTATTAGATATATCCGATAAACTTATTTTTCAGAATTGACTTCACAACAGATCTTAACTTCCGTCAGGAACTACTGTTTGTCAATAAGGTTTTTGATCTGCGTTTTTCATGTAAGAATTGTAATAAACTATTAAATCAATCTTATAATTTATTTTTATATATAATCTATGTAATGACGAACTTTTATTGTGTAAGATAATATGTGCCTGTTTCGGGTTAAGCGGCTTTAAGATTTACTATAATACAAACACATCATTTTACTTTCCTCAATTTTTAATCAAAGATGTAAACTCTCATAAAAAATAAAAGTGATATTCATAGAATTAAAATAAAGGGTTTTTTTTACCTGCAGGAATTTTCGCCTTTGGTGCGCATACCTCCAGAGTCCTATTTTGCCATTCGTTGGTAACACAGTGGTATTCCAGTTTCCTATAACAGTTACTTTTAATTTCCTCACACTTTTTGATCTCTGCTCTCTGTGTCCATTTTTCTAAGCTATCAGGGCAAGAGAAAACTTCCTTCACTGTTAATTGTGATTGTTCACAATACTCCGGGTCTGAACATTTACAATTTCCTAAAATCTGCAAGGAAAAATATAAAAAAAAAAAACAAGAGGCCCAGGGGCCACAGCGCTCACCTGAGCACATCGGGCTTGAATTTACCCCTCCCCCTCCAGGCGTTCATCATTTGAACAAACTAGAATCTACACTACCTGAGGAAGATTCCATAAAAATATCACTAATCATAGCTTTGAAGTACTTGAAAAGAAGATTTTAAAAGATGTCCCTATATATCCCTATGTAAAACTTGGGTCGGCCATTTTTGCTCCATTCTTGCCCCGGGGGTCATGATTTGAACAAACTTGAATCTACACTACCTGAGGATGATTCCACATGAGTTTCATCTTTCCTGGCCCAGTGGTTCTGGAGAAGATTTTTTAAAGATTTTTCCTATATATTCCTCTATAAATCTTTGGTCGGCCATTTTGGCCCCACCCTAGCCCCGGAGGTCAAGATTTGAACAAACTTGAATCTACACTACCTGAGGATGATTCCACATGAGTTTCATCTTTCCTGGCCCAGTGGTTCTTGAGAAAGACTTTTAAAGATATTTCCTATATATTCCTATGTAAAACTTTGGTCGGCCATTTTGGCCCCACCCTCTACCCGGGGGTCATGATTTGTACAAACTTGAATCTACACTACCTGAGGAAGATTCAACTTGAGTTTCATCTTTCCTGTCCTGGTGGTTCTTGAGGAGAAGATTTTTAAATAGTTTTCTTATATATTCCTATGTAAAACTAGGGTCGGCAATTTTGGCCCCACCCTTGCCCCGGGGGTCATGATTTGAACAAACTTGAATGTACACTACTTGAGGATGCTTCCACATGAGTTTCATCTTTCCTGGCCCAGTGGTTCTGGAGAAGAAGATTTTTAAAGATTTTTCCTATATATTCCTATGTAAAACTTTGGTCAGCCATTTTGGCCCCATCCTTGCCCCGGGGGTCATGATTTGAACAAACTTGAATCTACACAACCTGAGGATGATTTCACATAAGTTTCATCTTTCCTGGCCCAGTGGTTCTGGTGAAGAAGATTTTTTAAAGATTTTTCTTATACATTCCTATGTAAAACTAGGGTCGGCCATTTTGGCCCCACCCTTGCCCACGGGGTCATGATTTGAACAAACTTGAATCTACACCACCTGAGGATGCTTCCACATGAGTTTTATCTTTCCTGGCCCAGTGGTTCTCGAGAAGAAGATTTTTAAAGATTTTTCCTATATATTCCTATGTGAAACTTTGGTCGGCCATTTTGGCCCCACCCTTGCCCCAGGGGTCATGATTTGAACAAACTTGAATCTACACTACCTGAGGATGCTTCCACATAAGTTTCATCTTTCCTGGCCCAGTGGTTCTGGAGAAGAAGATTTTTAAAGATTTTTCCTATATATTCCTATGTAAAACTTTGGTCAGCCATTTTGGCCCTATCCTTGCCCCGGGGGTCATGATTTGAACAAATTTGAATCTACACAACCCGAGGATGATTCCACATAAGTTTCATCTTTCCTGGCCCAGTGGTTCTGGAGAAGAAGATTTTTAAAAATTTTTCCTATATATTCCTATGTAAAACTAGGGTCGGCCATTTTGGCCCCACCCTTGCCCTGGGGGTCATGATTTGAACAAACTTGAATCTACACCACCTGAGGATGCTTCCACATGAGTTTTATCTTTCCTGGCCCAGTGGTTCTGGAGAACAAGATTTTTAAAGATTTTTCCTATATATTCCTATGTGAAACTTTGGTCGGCCATTTTGGCCCCACCCTTGCCCCAGGGGTCATGATTTGAACAAATTTGAATCTACACTACCTGAGGATGATTCCACATGAGTTTCATCTTTCCTGGCCCAGTGGTTCTGGAGAGGAAGATTTTTAAAGATTTTTCCTATATATTCCTATGTAAAACTTTGGTTGGCCATTTTGGCCCCACCCTTGCCCCGGGGGTCATGATTTGAACAAACTTGAATCTACACCACCTGAGGATGCTTCCACATGAGTTTCATCTTTCCTGGCCCAGTGGTTCTGGAGAAGAAGATTTTTAAAGATTATTCCTATATATTCCTATGTAAAACTTGGGTCGGCCATTTTGGCCCCACCCTTGCCCCAGGGGTCATGATTTGAACAAACTTGAATCTACACTACCTGAGGATGATTCCACATGAGTTCATCTTTCCTGGCCCAGTGGTTCTTGAGAAGATTTTTAAAGATTTTTCCTATATATTCCTATGTAAATCTTGGGTCGGCCATTTTGGCCCCACCCTTGCCCCGGGGGTCATAATTTGAACAAACTTGAATCTACACTACATAAGGATGCTTCCACATGAGTTTCATCTTTACTGGCCCAGCGGTTCTGGAGAAGAAGATTTTTTAAAAATGCCATTAATTTTTAACAAATTCATGATTATCTCCCCTTGGAAAAGGGCGTGGCCCTTCATTTGAACAAACTTGAATCCCTTTCAGCCAAGGATACTTTGTGCCAAGTTTGGTTGAAATTGGCCCAGTGGTTCTTGAGAAGAAGTCGAAAATGTGAAAAGTTTACAGACAGGCAGACAGACAGACGGACAGACGGACAGACAGACGGACGGACGGACAGCTAGACAGACGGACGCCGGACAAAATGTGATCAGAAAAGCTCACTTGAGCCTTCGGCTCAGGTGAGCTAAAAATTAGAGAAAAAGATAATGTTTCACCCGTAGGGAGACGTCACGACTTGGGGATAATGAGCTGCAATTTTTCTCTGTACTCAAGACTTATAAGTACGTCCATAAAGCATTAAAAAAACTTTTTTTTTCTTGCCAGCACCTACTGCAATATAATATCTCAGTTTCATATGGAATTGTCAGAAAGAACGATTTCCCTGTCCCACAGTGAGATACTATCCCTCGACGTAAGGATCAACTCCTTATTCCGTGACCATAGAGCAGACGCTCTATCGCCTGCGCCACGCGGCTAATTATAAGAAATTGCAGATTTCCGAACAAAAAAATCTAAATTGGAGAAGAAAAATATAAGTAAAAATTATTTTAGCTTGCACCGACATAGAAATATTTCTTAACTTTTTTTGTACTAAAGGTATGCATGCGAAGAAAAGTTTATTATGTTCCCATGCTGCTATTTCTTTAGACACATGTATCAAGGTCACAGTCGGATGACCGAGGATTTTGATACAATCTTAAAAAAGGATTCTTAGAATTTATTCCTAGATTTGTTGAATGGACTTTTGAGTTTTAAATTGTTTAATAAAAAATTAACTCACTATATAACTGTATGTAACCCACGACTTTAGAGGAGATCTTTGATTTGTTTCATTTCAATCCGACTTGCATTATATTATATATTATTTATATATATTTACATCCACTGAATATTTTCTTCTTTATTTCTTAAGAAAACCCATTGCGTTCATCCCTGCATAAACTACATTAGGCATATCACCTGTACAGATTTATTGATCAGTGGCCGTTCCATCAATGAAACGTACAAAGACGTTCACATCATTAACACAATAATTAATATTTTTAATCCTACTTAAAATGATAATTTAAACAGATATAAATATAAACAATAAAATGTCTTTCTTTGTTTGTTGCTACTGGAATGAACGGTCGCAGCTATTGCAGAAAAAAATAACATAACACGCTTACGCGGGTTATGTATTTTTTCTGCAACAGCTGCTTCCGTTCATTCCAGTAACAACAAACAAAGAAAGCATTTTATTGTTTAAATATTTACATTTCCTATGTCTTTGACTCTTTGTCCGAGATAAAATTACAAATTGTTAATGTGCTTCATTTCTACATGAATGTACTGGTTCATCAATAGGCGTGGTGAAAAAAAATCACGTGCAGGGCGTAACAAATAGAGACAAGAAGAGGGGCTTGTACATGTAGAATGTGGATTGGAGGAATCAAGAGCACGTGCATATAAGAAATAACTGTCATTTTTTTTCGATTTCGTTTCGACGATCAATCGATTGGCTTGTGTGATAAATTCATTACTTATTGCTTATTTATTGATACTATCAATTATCACGCACGTCACTCTATTGATCACGTGCACATCATGAAATCGAATATCACCCTTGACAAAATATGGGGAAAAAAACCCAGAGATACATGTACATGTATCTCTCTTTAGAGACAATTCTGTTTGATCGATTCATGTTTGCTTGAAAATAATCATGAAAACAGTAGATCGATAAAATATTACTCAGTCTAAAGAATAAAAAAAAATTGATATGTAGGCCTAGATGCATTGTAATTAATCTTTCCATACTCCTGCATTTCCAGTTGTTCGTTTTACTTTAAGATCCAACCAAGAAAGGCAAAAATAGTGTCATTTCATACCCGAACATTTCATTAATTTTAGGGAACTAAGTTTGTCCGTGTTTAAAAACACGTGAAAAGTTAACATTGAAGCGCAAGCCAGTGTGAACATTGGTCCAGAATATTGCAGTTCATTTTAAACATTATCAAGGTACAGTGTAATAAATAAACACATTACAATATAGAGGCCTTAATGACCAATATTACATAATAGTACATGTTGGTGTATTAGACACTATGAGGCGCCATTTCAGTATTTATTGAACTTTAGTAATACATGTATCACCTATTCAAATAGGCGATATCTCCTATTTGAATAAGTAATTTCACTCATTCAAACTTAATAGGTGATATAACCTATTTGATCTGATGATATTACGAATTGTTGATAACACCTTTTCGAATTAATTATATCACCTATTGAAAAAAATGGTCGATATCACCTAAATGAACAGGTGCTATCTCCTATTCGAATCACTTATTCGAGTAGCTGCAGAACTGTAGCTCTCCGAAAAACTGTATATATTTATTGCCCACAAAAAAGTGCGCTCGGATTAATTCTTCCAAATTATTACTTCAGTTGCAAAAAAAGCTAGATTTCAATAAAGTCCTTACTCCTCTATCAAATACTTCCATACTTTACATCTGTACGAACTACGAAGCGCGTTGGATCGAATTATCTTGCAAAGCAAATGGCAATTTAAATAAGAAAAATTGTCGATGACCTCAATTTCAGGTCCAGGAGAGCTATGAAAAACAATTATAAGTATGTTTGTTGTGGAAACAGTGAAAGAATATGTTATGAACAAACGGCTAGTAATAATTTGAGATGACAGTTTTGAAAACACGGAGAAATAAATCGAGAAACAGTGCACTTTTTGTGCGCATTAAATATACAGTTTTTTCAATGGGTGACACTGTAGCTCTCCGGTCTATCAATATATATTTTTTTTTCGGAGAGCTACAGTTCTGCAGCTATTATTCGAGCCGAAAATTATTGAAAACATTTATTTATTCGAATAGATGATGTCACCCATTTCATTTGAATAAGTGATACCAACATTTCGAATAGATGATATATCTTATTTGCATTTCTTGCAACAATAAATAATGAATGCTCATTCCCATAATTTTTTTTATTGAACCATGCAAATTGGGCTGCCCAGATTAATCTTGTGTTTTAATCTGAGGCATTTAAAAATTCCTCACTTTTTCGATTAAATTAAAAAAATATAATTTTTTTAAATTATAACAAGCTAGGGTGTAACAGACTGGCATATATTCATAGTGTAGAGTGCTCAATTATAAAAAGGAAGTGAAAGTTAAAGCAAAAGTCCGTATAGTCATGGGAGAATTTTTTTCATAAGTAATTTGAAAAGGTGAAATCACCTCTTTAATTTCTTAGTGATATCACCTATTCAAAATGAATAGATGATATCACAGGGACGTAGCAAAGGGGGGGGGGGGGCTGCCCCCACCACTTTTTTCCCCAACCTTCCTTTTAATATGATAAAGAAAATATGAATTGAAAGTCTGGTTGCCTCCCCCCCCAACTATTAGTGATGTTCGGAAAATATAGTATAGGTATTGGTACTGAAAGTAGTTGACATGAAGAAAGAGTTGCCCCCCTCCCCCCTACGAAATAGGATTTTCGACTTTGGGCAACTTTTTTTCCTTTTTCCCTTTTTTTTTTTGCTTGTCAACCTTTTCAGGTAAGTAAAAAAAAATTGTGGCTCCCCCCGCCCCCCACTTTCAAAAAACGATGCTATGTGCCTGTGTCATGTTTTTTTTAATTGAGTAGTTAATTTCCTCTATCAACTAAGCAATGTCACTCACTCAAATTGAAAATCTTAAGGTGATATGACCTATTTGAATAGATAATATCACGTATTCAAATAGGTGATATCACTTATTCGAATTTATGTTAATTATCATCTATTCAGAGGCTGATGAATAAGTGAAATCATTTATTCGAATAGGTGTATCACTTAATGGCAGTAAAACTATACCCAATACAATAACCCGGTGTTTATAGGTAAATTTCGATATTTGCATTTACAGGACAGGAACCGGGGTACAAATGGGTGAATAATGCAATACTACTAACTTGGAGAAATATTAATACAGAGACAAAGCTGGGCATCTTCTGAACCTCCTTGATCTCGATCCAATGTATTTATCTAAGAAATAGAAAGTATACTGAATTAATAAATATAGTATTGACTTGCAACTAACCTTGAAAACAAATACAACAAGATATGTTTGTGAAACACTGATGCTCTCGTATGGCAACACAGCAACGATTAAACTTTTCTAAAAAGCAAACTCACTGGAAATACAATTCTGAAATAAGAAAGAAGGTTTAAGTTTTTTCATAAGTACGGAAATCTCCAAGGTCAAGGTCAAAAGATAAAGGTAATTGCTTTCCAATAAAAGGTCTTGACAAAAAAATACGTATGTAAGTATGGAAGCCATAGCCCAAACTCTTCAAAAGTTATGGCCAAGGTTAAAATTTTAAAGAAGTATTTCAAATTCCAGGTTCAAAGGGTTAAAGGTCTTGTTATCAAAATGTTGTGCCTGCAGGAATATTTTATAGTCAATTTCTCAACTTGAATGATAGTTTGCATTTTGTGTGGCGATTGACAGTGGTTACGCTGATTAAACGCGATTTACTGAACTTTAAGAGTGCCCTTAGAATTATCAAATTGTTTTATAAGTCTTACGATATAGTAAAGAAAAAAGAAATTCTCTTGCAAATTATTACCGTTATTTTATTGGATGCTTACTGGAAATGGCTTTTACACACGAACTGTAGAACCGGTATGGTGGAAAATACGGATCTCCGGATAGGTTGCAATATACGCCGACATACCTGAAACTTTCTATACAAAACTTTATAAACTTTTTCATGGGGTAAATTTAAGTACATGTTTCCCCATGGGTTTTTATTTTTGACACTAAATATCTCAAAAAACTAGCAGAATATGTTGCATATTTAATTTCAGAAATTCATTTAGATAGAAAAACCCCAACATTAAAAAAGAAATTCAAAGAGAATAGCTTTAAAGGAAAAGGATACGCAAGTTCGGAAAAATGTCCATTCCGAAGTTTCCGTCCCACTGTTATAAATAAGAGGTCCTGGCTAGAATAAAAATTATAGATTGATTAATGAGTTTTCTAGAGGTTTTATTAGTAAATAAAGTATTGAAATACATTGGATAAAGAATAGATTTTGAAGTTTTATGAATGACATATGACGTAGACGAAGCGGTTTATAAATAAGCGTAAACTGCCCCAAGTTTTGTTATATCGGATAACATAAGTTGAAATAAGCTTCATTTCTTATAATTTAATTTCAATGTAGACAATGAGACAATATTTCCTTCAGAAAAAGGCTTCAAAGTGAGCATTATTTTAAATGTAACGTCAAGCGGAGGGATACGTTTTTGACGTAACACATTATGACGTAGGCAAGTTATGTTATACGAAATGGATAAAACCGTTTAACCAATCAAATCACGAGCTACAGCTGAAATTAAATTATTCTAAAATAGTTTCAGTATACGTTTTAGCGCAATAAGAACCTTTATCAAGTATAAAGTAATATTGAATATTTAGAAACTATGATTTATTGAATATTTAAATTTAGCGATAAGACCGCGGAACATTAACTGGCAAAATTGGAAATATACATGTACAGCTTACGTCTTTTCTATCTGTTACAATCAAAACATTCATTTTTGTAATTTCTTCGCAGTTTGAATTTGTATCTTATTATATTTTATTGACAAGTTAAACTTAGTCAATTTTTATAGTTCGGTGTGAAGTTGCACCGTTTGATTGAATTACGACAGTGCACCGTATTTGAATTAATTATCTTTTGCATGAATGTATATGAGGTGATGGCAGATTTGCATGGCAAATTTTTTACTTTAATGACATAAATTACTTTATTTTATAACCAGGAGCTATAGATTTAGGGTGGTAGATTTTAGTCTATCATGTGCGGAATTATGGAGATAGTCGGGCGCGCTTGCACCTTACACCGAGGTACTTTGTGAATTTATGTTCCGAGTTTAGATTTAGTATAATTTAGCAGAAACCTAGCACCTAACACTGAGTAAGGTTATATAGCACCAGTCCAGTAAAGATGGAACTTAGAACCAATTAGCTTATATCAGTGGCACCTTGCACCTGGACACCTACAACCAGTTTGCTCCAGTGTCATCAGTATACGTAGCACCTAGCACCTTAAGCCGTTAGCACCATTTACCGAGTCTAACGCGAATCTGTGACCTTTTAAATATAATTTTTATTATTGTACATTACACTGTGGATTTTGACGTTATATAAAACTTGTATATTGTACATGTACTTTTCATTGAATGATTTAATAAATTGATTGTAATTGATCACACTTGTTCTGTCTAATCTTACCTAAGCACAGGTTCCTTCGAACCCATTATTGTAACGTGCCTCAGGGGTACATACTGATTAAATACACATTCAAGACGAAAACATAAAAAAAAAATGAAAGGTCTTGTGTCTTGTCACAAGGATTAGATATGTAAAATTAGCCCTTACCCTTTTAAAGTTATGGTCAGGTTTACTTTTAAAAAGTAGGTCAAACTCCCAGGTCAAAGGGTCAAAGTTCTTAGTATGCATGAAGGGTTTTTTCACAAGAATTATATATGTGAAGTATAAGATCACTTACCCTTAGCGTTCAAAAGTTATAGCCAAGGATAATTTTTTGTCATTGACTGAAATCTCCCAGGTCAAGATCAAAAGGTCAAGGTAAATGGTATCCAATGAAAGTAAAAAAAATGAAAGCACTACTTCTAACCCTTTGAAAGTTATTGTCAAGGTTTGCTTTCTAAAAGAAGGTCAAACTCCAAGGTCAAGGTCAAAAGGTTAAAATTCTTGGTATCCAATAAAGGACTTCTCACAAGGATATTAACTTACATAAAGTATGAAAGCCATATCCCTTACCGTTCAAAAGTTATTGCCAAGGTAAAAGTTTTCTCATAAGTACGGAAATCTCCGAGGTCAAGGTCTAATATTCAAGGTTGTTGGTACATTGTATCCAATGAAAGGTCTTTTCATGAAAAATACATATTAGTTACATGTTTGTAAAGGATTGATGTCCCGGTATCTGCTGTTCAAAAGATATTGCCAAACTAAGTGTGGTATTTTTGTGGAAAAGCTCGGTTATGTTGGTTATGTTAAGGACCGATATGGAAAATGTGACCTTAGCACCGTTTTAATATGTATTACGTCTTTTAAAACATTGTAACAAAGTTGAAAATGACAACAGATTATAGGAAAAACTGATCTCTAAAACCTTCTAAGATATTGTCAATCAAAAACCAAAGCATCATTTTTTTATTTACTTCAGAGTACATTTACATGTAATTGTCTTTACAATTAGAATGTTAATTTAACAAAATAATCTTAAGGTTATTTAATTAAAACGATAGTGAAACTTGTTAAAGAACATCACTAGGAGAAATGCTATGGATTGCTTCTTTATCATATTAACAAGATCTATATTTTTACCCAAGTAAAAATTTAGATCCCTGCGTTAAAATAATAAATTTAGCAAACTGTTTTCTTTTTCCTTATCAAAGTATTTTTGTTCTGTTTCTTTTTTGTATTTTTCCAAATTGTATGTTTTTATCTGTTTTTGGATAAAACTCGTCGGGATTAAAAGTTTTAGGTTTCCAAATACTTTCTCTTCATGTGCATATATTTCAACCCTAACTTACGAAGAAAGAAACATATGAATAAGACACGTACTACTTAGCATAGCATATTACAAATGTTGCTGAAAACCAAAAGTTTTCGAAAATTACATTTTAATATTTTAAGGTCAAGATAATGGGAAACCATTGAATGGAATATTTTATTCTTGTCGAAACAAAAAAAAAATACAATATTTTTGTCATATTATTCAATTGTTGCAGAGCAAATTTAGGGATCAACTTTGTATATACAATTACATGTATATGACATAAAGATATTGAATATGAAGTTCAGTCTGTGTAGTAATGTCTCACCAGATATTTAATAGATCCCTTTCATACCATGCTTTCAGCATTGAAAGATTGATAATGAATCTTGATAAATTAATACGAAAGATTGATAATGAATCTTGATAAATTAATACTATTTCTTCTTTTTTGGAGGGGGGGGGGGTTAAACTAATAAATAATGCAGCATCTTACAGGACTTTTCTATACATATGGTTAAATGGGTTTTGTTAGATGAAAAAATACATCATGCTTGCAATTGTTATTGCTATTTGATATTCTTTCTGCTTGACTTCATAGACAAACCAAACGAAAATCACACTCCATACAAGGTGAATACTAAGAGTAACTTCAGAAGTTAAATACAACCGCAACAAATGCAAGTATCGGTTAGAGAAACGTCGCAAAATACTGACCTTTTAGTTGAAAGTAACTGCTGATAAAAATAAATCTAAATTAAAATTTAAAATAGTATGCATGAAATTGATTTTAGTAGATACATGTATTGTCGTCGTTAAACACATACGTATTTTATAATTGTAAAAGGATCAAAAGCATCCAGTAGCATGCAGTATGTAATTTCGTCTTCTGTAGTTCACTCGGTCATTATTTTGTGTTGAATAATGTAATAACTAATAAGTGTATTTTTAATATAGGAAATCGTGTAACCTCCAAAAGCAAATAGACTCTTCATTACTTTTATTCGTCTGAGACATATTTTTAGCATTACATGCTAGAAGAAAGGAAAACTACAAATTTTGAAGTTTGTTATAACGAATTAATTCGTTTAATCAAAACCAACAATGATGGCCTATAGAAATATGTATATGAAAACAGATGACAGATCATTTTCTGTATCTTGAGATTTGGGTTGCAATAAAAAGCAGGGCGGATAAAAGGAAAGTAAAACATATAAAACCGGAAAAAAGACAAGATGAAAGAAGCAAAAAATGAAGAGAATGAATGAGAAAATGTGTAGAGAAAAGAGAGGTAAAATGACAACAAACAAAGAACTTTTATTAAACCTGGTCTTTAATTGATAATGATAATTGATAAATTCTACAATATTTCTTTTATTTCTTCAATTGATACTTGTCTCAAACACTTGCCTGAAATAGAAAAGAAATGAAAAAAATATATTTAGTTTAGTAGTTTAATTAAGTACTTCTGAAAAACAATGCATACTATTTCTTACTTGGATTATGCCTCAAATGAAATCTATCGGTTAAAAAAAAAGCCGACTTTAAATATCAACTAACGGGTTATTTAAGGAATGGCTCTTATTCTTGGCCAAATTATTCGATGATAACCTGGTTTGGGTCAGTTTAAGCTTTATAATCGCGAAGCGAATTTGCCGCTCAATAATACATCCCTAGTAACGGAAGTGTTATGAATCAAGGGGAGGTAATAACTGATCTACAGATCTAGCAGCCATGATGTTTGTGTATACGAGGTAAGATCGAGCTACTGTTTGAAGTTAAAGGTACATTTATTAAATCTGGAATTTCCCATGAATTCCAAGGACTGGAAATGAGGGGATTCTATGGATACAGATGATTCAGCTGGTTGTCAGTGGGATGTCCCCATACCAAACCAGGTTATTAAGAAATAATTTGCGTTCCTTTTTTGGTAATCAACCAATGAGAGATTAGAATACAAACAAAATTAAATTATTCGTGACGAAAACTGTTACTGTTAACAATAATGCGACACTGAATAAATAGTATTTTCTTCATATCTTAATTTTCGCTTGCGGTCGGGCTTTTTATTTGATTCATTTAGTAAAATAGAAAAGAAGCAAGCAAATTCAGATCTGTGGTCCCGCACTTAGTAGATGTAATGCCCTCATTTATGGTATATTGTGTCAAATATGAACACCCTTTAATATATGTCATCCAAAGGTAATCAACAAAGTATTCTTGAAAATAAGGTAAGAAATGATGGTCTAGGTCAATGAGTTAAAAGTTACAGCATGCTAGAAAGCCCCTTGTTACAAGCAATATACATTCTAAAATGAATCTTTTCTCCATCTAAAGTTATCAGGAAAGATATAAATGAAACATTTTTGAAAAGTAGGTCAAGCTTCAAAATTAAGGTCACAGGGTCAAAACTCATCTTGTATTTTTAAAAATGTTCTTGTTGCAGGTAATACACAACGTTTAATATGAAAGCGTTACCCTTTTCCTTTCAAAAATTATGACTAATTTTATATTATTTTAAAATTTTTGAAAAGTAAGTCAAACTTCAAGGTCATTTTCAAGGGATGAAAAAAAACATATTATATTTGAAAAATTCTTCTCACGGACAATGCACATGTGAAATATTAAAGTCCCATCTCTCCTCATTCAAAATTTATGACCAAGGTTAAAGTTTTAATTGTGACGTGACAGACGCACAGACGAATGAGATTGAAAGAGAACGTTTGGTCAGCGTCTTAATTTCTATGTATAAAACTGTACCTCTCATTAAAAATGAAAACCTGCATCTTAAAAACATTGCACTGCTGAAAACAGCAATTAAATTTGATTTTGAAAGCTTAATTTGAGCAGCGTAGGGAAAACCTTATCATGGCCGCTGCTGACGTAGTGGAGGCAGATTAAATGCCAGATGTGTGGAGTCAATGCGTTTATGACAGCAGAGATATGAAATTCCTTACATCAGAAATAAGCTAACTGAAGTAATTGTTTATATATAGGAGATAGATTAACATCCTTCTTGGACACATTTGAATTTTAAAAAATTTGAATAACAAGAGGCCCGTGGGCCTTATAGGTAATTTGAGTATCATGCGACAACTTTCCAACAATTGAGTATGATTCATGTTTTAAACTAGGGGCCATGAAATTCACAATTTTGAAAGAGGCACCATCGCTTATCATAATTATACATGCTTATTTTTGGTTACTTAATACATGTACCCAAAGGTAGATCAGAGTAACAAAGAGAAAATGCATTTCCACTTTTAGTGAATTTCAGGGCCTCTGGGTCAGGGCTTCTTGTGTTAGGGCGGGTTCACAGTTGAGCTCCCCATCCCACAGGAACCACTGACCCTGGGGCTACATCTTTCAAAATTTTGGAAATTTTTAAAAATTTTATTTCATTATGCGGTTGATTAATACCAAAGTGCAGATTTCAAAGCATTAAATTATTTCAGACTATGTTACCCCCTCCCCCAAAGTACCTCTGTTCCAGCCCCCCCCCCCCCCCAGGAAATCAACCAGTTTTGGAAGAAGCAGGGTTTTTTTTGTCATAAATATATACTATGATCATTGGCATTATACCCAACAACGAAGTAAAAGATTTTCAAAAAATTCATGCATTTTCACTAGTATATTATAAACATTAGAGCCCTGTCCTAACACAAGAAGCCCTAACCCAGGGACCCTGAAATTCAAAAATCGCAAAGAGGCATCCTTCTTCCTCAAAACTATGTGCATAGTTCATTGGTTAAGTACTCAGGGGCAGAAAAGAAGAGTTTTAAGGAATTTGTGAATTTTCACTATATGATCAATAAAGCCCCGCCCTAACACCAGAATCCCCAACCCTGGGGCCATGAAATTCACAATTGTGAAAGAAGTAGCCTTATTCAACTTAACTATGTACTTGGTTAGTTTATTTACTACTCAGGAGCAAAGAAGAAAAGTTTCAAAGATATAGTTTATTTTTACTATATAATCTATAAAGCCCCGTCCTAGCACTAGAACCCCTGACCCCGAGGCCATAAAATTCACAATTTTGAAAGAGGCAGCCTTATTTAACATCACTACATGTATGCACTTGGTTAGTTTATTTAATGCCCATGAACAGAGAAGAAGAATTTTACAAAAAAAATGTTTGCATTTTCAATATATAATCTATATGGCCCCACCCTACCACTAGAACCCCTGACCCTGGGGCCATTAAGTTTACAATTTGAGAAGAGGCAGTCTTATTCAACATAACTATGCACTTGGTTAGTTTATTTAATGCCCATAAATAGAAAAGAAGAATTTCAAAGAATTTATGCATTTTCACTATATAATCTATATAGCCCCGCCATAGCACTAGAACCCTTGACCCATGAAATTCACAATTTTGGAAAAGGGGTCATGGGTCCCCATGGGGGCAGGGACCACGAAATTCACAATTTTTGTTCCTCTTCACCCACAGATGCTATATGCCAAATTTGGTTGAAATTGGTTCAGTGGTTTCAGAGAAGAAGCTAAAAATGTTCAAATGTTAACGCACGACAAACGACGACGGACGAAAACAGATAGCAATACGTCACCTGAGTTTACTCAGCTGACCTAAAAATCAATTTAAATATAAAACCCTTTCAGTTTAGTTTATGGCTATTCATTGTTAATTCTTTTTTTAGGTCAACTGAGTAACTCTGGTGACCTATTGCTATCCGTTTTCGTCCGTCGTCGTGCGTCGTGTGTCGTGTGTTAACATTTGAACATTTTCAGCTTCTTCTCTGAAACCACTGAACCAATTTCAACCAAATTTGGTATACAGCATCTATGGGTGGAGGGGAACAAAAATTGTGAATTTCATGGTCCCTGCCCCCCTGGGGCCTGAGGGGTGGGGCCAAAACCACTAAAATTAACGAAATCTTTAAAAATCTTCTTCTTTACTCCTGGGCATCAAGCAGGCAAACTATTGGCATGAATGTAATGAGTATTGAGTCCTCTACCAAAATTGTGAAATTCATGGCCCCAGGGTCAGTGAAAATGCATTATTTCTTTGAAAATCTTCTTCTCTGCTCCTGGGTATTTAATAAACAAATTAAGCACATAGTTATGATGAGCAAGAGTGTCTTTTCCAGATTTGTGAATTTTATGGCCCCAGGGTCAGGGGTTCTGGTGTTAGGGCGGGGCTCTATAGATAATATAGTGAAAATGCATTATTTCTTTGAAAATCTTCTTCTCTGCTCCTGAGTATTTTATAAACAAATTAAGCACATAGTTATGATGAGCAAGAGTGCCTTCTTCCATATTTGTGAATTTCATCGCCCCAGGGTCAGGGGTTCTAGTGTTAGGTCGGGGCTCTATAGATTATATAGTGAAAATGCATTGTTTCTTTGAAAATCTTCTTCTCTGCTCCTGGGTATTAAATACACTAAATAAGCACAAAGTTATGATGAGCAAGAGTGCCTCTTCCAAAATTGTGAATTTTATGGCCCCAGGGTCAGGGGTTCTGGTGGTAGGGCGGGGCTCTACAGATTATATAGTGAAAATGCATTATTTCTTTGAAAATCTTCTTCTCTGCTCCTGGATATTAGATAAACTAACTAAGCACATAGTTATGATGAGCAAGAGTGCCTCTTCCAAAATTGTGAATTTTATGGCCACAGGTTCAGGGGTTCTTGCTTTTGGGCGGGGCTCTATAGATTATATAGTGAAAATGCATTATTTCTTTGAAAATCTTCTTCTCTGCTCCTGGGTATTAGATTAACTAACTAAGCACATAGTTATGATGAGCAAGAGTGCCTCTTCCAAAATTGTGAATTTTATGGCCCCAGGGTCAGGGGTTCTGGTGTTAAGTTGGGGCTCTATTGATTATATAGTAAAAATACATTTATTCTTTGTAAATATTTTTCTTTGCTTCTGGATTTTAAGCCAATGATCCAAGTATATATATATTTATGATGAAGAAAGGTGCATCTAGCAAAGTGGTTTTTAATGCCCCCAGGGTCAAAGGGGGGGGGGTGGTTACTTAGCCTGAAAATAAATAAATGTTTGAAATCTGCTCTTTGGTACTAATCAACCATTTTATGATAAAATTTGCAAAATTTTGAAATATATGGCCCTGGGTCAGTGGTTCCTTTGGGGTGAGGTGCACAACTGGTTATAAAGTGGAAGTGTATTTTCTCTTTGTTACTCTGATCTACCTCTGGGTATTAAGTAAATAGAGTAAGCATGCTAAGTTAATAATTATGATAAGCAATGGTGCCTCTTTCAAAATTGTAAATTGTGAATTTCATGGCCTTCGGTTTAAACACGAACCAAATTTAATTGTTTGAAAGTTGTTGCACAATACTCAGGTGACCTATAAGGCCCGTGGGCCTCTTGTATTTTACTGAATTCTGAAACACTAGAAGAATAAGAATGTGAAATTCTATTTCCTTTATTACATTCAGATTTAAAACAAAATCGCAAGCACTTAATTGGCACATTTTCACCCGGCGCCAATATGTCCCGAAGACGTCATAAAAGAGAGGATTGTGGGAAATATATAGCAAGCACGATAACTTTATGTCTCAACATGACAGTCTCCACCAGACAGTTCACTTATAACTTTGGTATCTTATTATTTTAAAATTAAGTAAAAACAATGGCAATATCCTTTAAAATTCATTAATGACCATTCAATGAATGAAATATTAAAAGGTTATTCTAGAGACGACGTTTCATTTAGTATTCTGCTCGCTTTTGTGAAATTAAAGCAGGGGACCAAAAATGCTAAGACAATATATTTCGATACAATTTAATGCTACATATATTTCACACGTGGACAACTAAATAAAAGTTCGACTTGCAGTTAATTTAAAATCAAAGATATATATGATACAGCCATGTGCATTTTCATAAAAAGTCTTTAATCCAAGGCCTTTTTTTTATTTTTAACTACGTTACAGCACAGACTTGAGTTTTACGTGAAAAAATACGCATGAAAATGCATGCAGCTTACATAATCGACGGAAATATTTTTTTTTTCATTTCAATTCATTGGAAGTTGGTATATCTTCAAACATTAAGAGGATTTAATCTCACATCAAGGGTATTTTTAATGAGTTTTCCCTATCTGTAAAGACAATTTAAGGTTTCAAAAATTAAAAAGTATTACCAAATTTTAGAAAGAAATATCTACTAGAACATTATGAATTACCCAATTTTTTTTACGTAAAATGTTTATTTTTTTACATAGTATGTCTTACCATAATCAGAGAAGCCATATCTTTCTTTAGTATGTCCTTCTAAAACTTGATCAGTATATATAATTTAAAGTTACTGAATGTTTATGTGCAAGGAATTGAATAATTATCATGCCATAATTGTGCCAAGATCAGATTCGATACTTTAAATTCATGCATAAAAGATGTCTTGTTTAATGTTTATTCAGTCATTGGTATTAGTGCTACAAGGTCAACTAGAGATCCAAATCTTTGCCTGGGAATTTAACTTTAATTCAAAGCTAATTCAAATTTTCAGAATATCACATTCAGAGTTAAATGACGCCGATATATGTAAAATGTACAAATGTAACGAGTCGGGGGATTAGAGCCAAACCGACCTCCCCACAATACTCCGGGATCGGGTCTGATAAGGATTAGACCTTAGGGATAGGACTAGGACACTACTGTGCGCTGCCAAAATATTCAAATATGCGCAACGTATTTACAGGCTAAATATATTCACCGTATTTACAGAACATGCCAAGAAAACATACAAAGCCAACGAAACTGCAGGCAAAAACCAAACCAGTGCTCTACTGCACAGACAGATCCACAATAGGACAAGACACAGGGTCCCACACTTTACAAATACCGTAAAGCGACAGTCATACACTTCATTAAGTATGACCCAGATTCCAGCACCCTCAATAGGCCACGAATAAACAAATATCAAAGCAGGACAATACAGCCCAACAACCTTATTGGCTAATTATAGTTAGATACTAGAACATTTAGAGTTTAAACTCCCCCAATCTTTCTAAATCAAGTACCGATGTACTTTCAAATAAATCTAACTACGTCTGCCTATCTATATAGTCTCCTTTGTTCTGCTCAAACCGCGTGCTCGGCACTCCCCCATCTACTTAGACCCGAGGTATTACATGTCCCCTGGAATAAAGTATATAACCTATCCCCGCGTATTTCGTTGGACACCAGGTAGCAAATAATATTTTATTCACTACTAACGCAATATTAAATTCACAAGTATACAGTGTTAATGCACAGATTTGATTATCCAACTGATGCTAAGAATTCACTAAAATAAGACAGTTATAAAACTTAAGTCGAATAAATCAGGTGCTGGTTAATTAACAAAAACAGTTCAACATAAATTTAGACATTTATGGCCTATACTGCGAATTCCGGTACACTTCCGCCACATAACCCTATTTAATTTTATGCGTCCTTAAATGAGCGTTTTATATTTATTTGTTTTTATCTATTTTTTTTAGCCAATACACACATAACATGCTCTTTTTACATTAATCTACATTAATATACAAAACAGCTCTTCCCTAACCCATATGTTCACTGAACATAGTCTTTAAGCCAAATGGGTGTTTTTCTTATGCTCTTTTCAGATACTAAATCTTGTCCCTCAACATTGGTACCTACCAAATCCTGGGTGTTGAACGATTCAACCTCATCCTCTTCATTTTCTACAACGACCTCATCCGCCAAAATCTGAGGTTTTAGCAGTCGTAACCTATCGGCATGTATTATCTGCGACTGTTCCCTATACCCACAATTGACTTCGTACAATAGATCTGATTTCTTTAAAACTATGGTGAATGGGCCTCTCCAAAAGCTCGAGAATTTCGGGGAATGACCCACCTTTCTCCGAGGAAAGAAAACATACCTCATCCCCTTTATGAAAGGTCTACCAGTTTATCTTTGCGTCGTTTAATCTCTTCTTTCGACGCATTTTCTGACCCGTATGTTGGGGAACTGCAGTATGAGCCTCTTCCATACGCTGTTTCAGTTCCCAAGCCCATTCTTTCTGAGGGACGGTAAAGGCAGTGGCTGGCATTTCAACATCACATCAAGTGGTGTCGCCACTTCCCTTCCAAGCAGTAGGGCATAAGGAGTGCATCCTGTCGTCTCGTGTTCTGCAGATCTGTAGGCCATCATCAGGTACGGAAGCTGGATATCCCAGTCTTTCTGGTGTTCATCTACATATGCGCTGAACATTGTTGCTAGCGTTTTATTAAAACGCTCCACCATTCCGTTGGATTTGGGGTGGTATGGAGTGGTTCGTGTCTTCTTAATACCAAGAAGCTGACAGACGTCTACAAACAATTTGCTTTCAAATTGTCCCCCTGATCAGAATGGATGACGTAAGGCACACCGAACCGAGTAATTACTTGTTCAACGATGACTTTTGCCTCGGCTTCCATATTTCTCATCGGAAAGCTCTCGGTCCATTTTTAATAGTAGTCCGATACTACAAGTATATACCTATTCCCCTTATTTGTTACGGGTAATTCCCAAAATATATCCGTTACTATACGCTCCATTGGTGCCCCAACCTGGACATTTGCATGGGCGATCGCTTTATCTTTTGAAAACCTTTCCGTTTACTACATTTTTCACAGCCTGCAATGTACACACGGGCATCTGACTGAAGACCTGGCCAGTAGTACAGCTGACGGATCTTCGCAACTGTCTTTGCCATACCTAAATGACCTAACACCATGTTGTTATGATATTTTTCATCATCTTCTCCCTGAGCCTCTGAAATGTCGCGGGAACGCAACTCAGTCCAAAAGGCATTTTCTTAAATTGATATAGACCTTTCCGAGTAACAAAGGCCGTTTTCGGACGATCCTCTGGTTTGACAGATACTTGCCAAAAAACAGGAAAATAAGTCAAGGGTCGAAAACCATTTTGTTACCTTTCGGACTATCGGGGGACTCGTCTATGCGAGGAAGAGGATACGCATCTTGAATCGTCAACTTGTTCAGCTTCCGATAATCAACACAAAAATGTGTCGAACCATCCTTCTCCTTCACAAGTAGAACCCCTGCAGCCCAAGGACTAGATGATGGCTCAGTTATTCCATCTCTCATCATATCCTACACATGCTTGTCAACCGTTTCAGTGGCATGATATGGGAGACGGCGAGGAGTTCCCCATATTAATTTCATGCTCGATTACATTGGTGGAGCACAAGTCCGAATTATCTTTCGCAAAAACCGTTCACAGTAGCTCAGTCGGTAGAGCACTCGCTCCGTGATCGGAAGGTCGTGAGTTCGCATCTCGTCCTCGACTGATCTAGTCGTTAAAATTGGTAGCAACTGTTCCTTCGCCATGCGCTCGGTACTTTAAAGTGAAAGTTGCTGGTCCTTTGGATAAGACCTTTAAAAAACCGAGGCCCCGTGTCAGCGGCAGGCGTTGGCACGATAAAGATCCCTCACTGATAAATTGCCCTGAGTCCCGAGTAAAGGTAAAAAATTTAAGCCCTTCACCGGCATACGGTGACTTCTCCATATGAGTGAAAAATTCTCGAGAGGGGCTTTAAAACAATATACAATCAATCAATCAATCAATCTTTCGCAAAGAGATTACCATAGATTTTCAGCATTTTACGAACAGTCTTGACTTGATCCTTTGTTAGGTCCACACTGCATCGTCCGAGAAGGTTCTCCATTTGCTCATTGACTTCCTGAACAACTGCCTCCTGACAATTGTTACTCCCTGAAAATACCGGGCTTATCTGTCCTAAGCTTGTGCCCTGATGAATGAGAAAATTTTCATCAGTGTCATTGAAAACAAGAACTGGTACTTCTTCCGCATCCACAACCAAGGATCTACCAACTACAGAAGACGACTCTGCAATATTTTCCTCTAACGGTTCATCAGCTGACCACCCTCTGGTAGGCAAACCTTTCCGGGTATTAAAACCTCTTTGTTTGCAGGAATGGTCACTGTGTTCAACGTTACATGTACCACCCCAAAGCACCCAAAGTGACCTTTCTTTTCCATGGTAAACCTGTTATGTCGTCCCACGACTAACTCTTGGCTTCTCAGGTCTACACTACAGTCATGTTCTGTTAAGAAATCAAGGCCTATAATATCATCAACGTTCAGTTCGGCAACAACAGCTTTAACAGAACATTGAAAATTGCTTATTTGAAAACTGAACATTCCCTTCCCAATCATATTTAAGTCATTTCCAACTGCGTCTAAAACATCTCGTTCCATTGGAAATAATTATGGGGTGTCCTGGCTTACGATATGTTCCATCAAATAAACAGAAACAAGGGTCAATTTTGCTCCTGTATCAACGAGAAGTTTTGAATCTAACCCATTTATTTTAGCATTAACAAACAACCCTGACTCCAGACCAGTAGTATTAGACCCAAAAGAAGCATGGGAGAATGTCCCCCATTGCTTTAAAATCGCCACTGCTGCCTTTTGCAACTTCATTATCAGCTTCCATGCTTTTGGCTTGAAGATTTGGGCAGTTTTTACGCATGTCACCCTGTTTATGACAACAGAAGCATTTAACCCTGTCCTTACCCCCTTCTTTTAAACCACCCTTACTCCAAACAAGGGAAGATGGAGACCTCCTTTGTTTCATTTCTTCGAAATCTTTGGAAAGCTTCTGGAATTTATCAGAGAGCTTCGTAATCAGGGATATAAGGTCGCCCTCTTTATGTTCATACACACTTTATTGCAAACTTCAGTCGTCGCATTCCTGAGATGATTTTTACGCTCGGCCCTCTTATATGCCTCTAACTCTACAGCTAACCTTAACGCCTCATTTAGACTTGCTGGCCTAGCTTGCTTTATTCGTATCCTCGTCTCGGAATCACCAAGCCCGTCAATAAATTGATCTTTAGAAAATGCCTCTCTCTACCCAGGGCGTCCGCTGTTGGGTATGCGAGGTTGGCAAGTCTCCGTATAGCCTGACCAAGTTCTGACAAAGTTTCCTCTGGCTTCTGCCGACGCTCTCTCATCAGTACACTATATAACTCTGTCTGACTTGATGGAGCAAACCTCTCTTCCAGAACACGTACCAACTCTTCATATTCTGGAGTTCTTCGTCTAGAAGATTTCCCAAGACCCCCGGGGCATTACCACGCAAGAAAACAGCAAGCAACCTTTACTGTCCTCGTTCCATCAGTTTATTTTAGCACACGCTTTAAAGTTACTGCGGTAGTCCTGCCATGCTATTGTTCCACCGTACGTAGCAAGCCTCATGGCTACAGTGGCTGCCTTAGGAGATTTTTTCTGGCGTTTAAACGTGTTGGTGATGAAAATCTTACTCTTGAAGGTTTTCTCATAGTAACACCAGACGACAAATAGTTATCATCGTCTGGTTGGCCAAAGCTTTGTCTATACATCTGTTACTAGGAATACTGATATTTTCTTTAGGCCTTGCACCCGAAAAAATTGTCTGAGGTAGTGTGATGCCTCTCTACTTGGAGAGTTTCATGCAACAAAGATGAACTTTTTCTTGAAAACATTAATGGTCGCACCGTCTCCATTCCCGAGACAAATGAACTCGACTGAGGGTTTAGTACTTCCTTAGGAGTTGAATGATCAAACCCACTATTCACTCCGAGACCACGATTTCGTAGCTCACTCAAATTCTTATCAATAAATGTGATTTCTTTCTCTAATTCATCCATGGCTGCAGTTCAATTAAATGTAACAAATATGATTTTCTTTTTATCTCAAATAGTTCTTATGGACAATCCCTACGCTGCCACCAATTTATGTAACGTGTAGAAGGACGGATTAGAGCCAAACCGGCCTCCCCACAACACTCCGGGATTGGGTCAGATAAACATAAGATATTATGGATAGAACTAAGACACTCCTGTGCGCTGCTAAAATATACATATATGCGCAACGTATTTACAGACTAAATATAGTCAACGTATTTACAGAACATGCCAAGAAAACATACAAAGCCAATGAAACTGGAGGCAAAAACCAAACCAGTGCTCTATTGCATAGACAGATCCACAATAGGACAAGACACAGGGTCCCACACTTTACAAATACCGTAAAGCGACAGTCACACACTTCATTAAGTATGACCCAAATTCCAGCACCCTCAATAGGCCACGAATCAACAAATATAAAAGCAGGACAATACAGCCCAACAACCTTATTGGCTAATTATAGTTAGATACTATGAAATTTAGAGTTTAAACTCCCCAGGGCCTGGAAGCAGTTGCGGATGCCGCGAAATGTTGAAATTAGGCTTGATTTACATGAAATTTTGCGATCGTCCTTGTGCCATCTTTAGGGCTCATTGTGTAAGTTTGTGTAAGTGATGTACATGTTTTATTCCTAAAAGCTTCAAATTCCTCAAGGGACTACATCAAACTATTATAACGTGTAGAGGGAATTAAAAAAAATTTTGAAGGGACATTTTAAAAGCAGCTCAATATTAATTAAACCGTTTGTCAAACGTTTTAATTGCAAAAAACTATCCTTTGCCGCCTTAGACCCCAGGTGTTACATTTCCCTTTGGGATAATATAGATAACCCTTCCACGCGTATTTCGTTGGACATCAGGTAGCAAATAATATTTTATTCACTACCAACGCAATATTAAATACATAACTATACTACAATGTTAATGCACAGATTAGATTATCCAACTCATGCTAAGAATTTACTAAAATAAGAGAGTTAGAGAGAACTGGCCTGGGGGCATAAAACTTAGACAAGCTCCCTTTTGATCTCAGTCTCACTTTTCCACTATATATTCCTTCGGAAAAAGTGAGATTGAGATCAAAAGTGAGCTCCTCTAAGTTTTATGGCCCCCAGTCCTGAAGTCGATTAAATCAGGTACATGTTAATTGACAAAAATAGTTCAACATAAATTTAGACTTTTATGGCCGATACTGCGAATTCCAGAATACTTCCGCGACAAAAAGTTTAAAGGAATTGTAATCTTTTCTACATCTACAGAAAAACAATAATTCATTATAATGTCCAGTCCTTCCTATTTTGTACTGATTTATTTGCATCTTTATAATGCATATTTTTTTAAGAATCAGATAAATATGTGTTTAAGTCTTACTTGATATTTAATAGATATACCTCAATGAATTAAAAGGTCTCAGAGAGAAATAAATCTTCCTTGCATTCGTATTAGGATAAATAAATATGCATGTATTTCTTCACTCTTTTACAGGAAAAGAGAGATTTTGGTTCTCCTTAAAAGTCTAGAATCCAAAAAAATCCCTTCCATAAGATACAATTTATAAATTACTGCGCATATTTTTCCACGGATTTTTATACGGCATATTTTTTTTTATTTTTAAAGATTAGTTGAACATTTTCACACTGATTGTACCCATGTTCGAGATTTAATACCTGCTTATTGTTATATCGGTGTTATTTAATAATCATTTCTATATGCGATATATATTCATTTTTACCCGAAGTTATTTATGAAATGAAAGTAACTTTTTAAATATAACTTTCTTTGTTCGTATGTTATTGTGATATAAAATTAAATAGAAATATATGTGCTGTTGAAGATTCAGCTGAAATGCAATCTTCATTAAAAGTTCTGTTCAACCTTCTTTCGTAGCATTTATTGCATACCAGATGCTGCCGAGAGTTGCTGGCCGACCTTAATTAATGTAGTATGTTACGCAGAAACAAAATGCCATGCATTATTAAAGTACGCAAGATAAATCTGCGAAGTTGGCCTTGCTTTCTTTCACCTCACTTCATTTTAATGCAAGTGAACAAGTTCTTGACATGATTATAATGATAAATGGAAATACATTATCAATTTAAAAAATTTTCATGAAACTTTTCAACATCATTTGAAAACTACCGTAATCATGTATTATTGCAGAAAATGCATGTCATTTTAAAGGCTGTAGAAAAAATCAACATGTTTTGAGGTTCACTTTAAATGGAGACTGCATGCAGTAGTCGGATATCAGTACACCTAAACATCACATGCTAAAATTTGCAGTGAATCGGATCTCATTATATACTAAAAATAGTACTATGAATATGTTTACGTTTAACATAGACATTACGTTTGAGTGTGTTAATTAGATGTTTGTTTTGTCTAGTACACACCGATATTACAATGTCTTTAACAATTCAAATACTTCATAGAATTATGTTAATCTATCCCCCCCCCCCCCCAAAAAAAATTATACTGTAGAAGTGGAAAACATTACTGTGTTACTAATTTCACTATGTTCACGATTTAAGAATTTTCCGCGAACTTTAAACCATCGTGATTATTATTTCACGTCATTTCTGCCTAGAAACAGGCATAGTACCTGAATATTTACAAACGATTCTCCGTGAAATTAAAACCACCGTGAAAGGTAACTTTCTAACAAACCGTGAAAAGTTAGACACGTGAAATTAAAGACGTCTACCGTATATCAGAGATTATCTAATGGCGGCGCGAGCAAAGACATGAGCACAGACTCTGAAACATTATGGCTGTCGGCTGCAATGATCGTAACGCTACAGGTCTCAAAGGTGACGCACCTTAGACAGCTGTGGAATCACAATGCAAAAAAAATTGTCAGAAAATCGAAAAACAAAGCAGCTGTGTCTTACACAAACTGTACAAAAGATGCAAAAACGCATGAATGGCGAACAAACAAATAAGGGGGAGAAGCGCAAGGCGCTGGATAATCCCCTACTCCTGATTGTAGTAATTCCGAGTCGGAGGCGGACAATACCAAGACAAATTTGAGGAACTTCCATCTGAAGTGACGGAAGAAAACAGAAGTGAACCAGACGATCTGTTAGAAGAGCTGGCAGAATGATTTGGTTCTGATGACAAATGCAGCGAATCAATTTATGAGAAATTGGCGAAAGTCGCGAATGAAGGCATGCGGACAAAATTAAACAATGACAAAATTAAGGAGATCGGTGAAAAGTATTGCAGACCTAAAAATGTCGCAAACATGATCACACCTAAAGTGAACAGCGAAATCTGGGCACATCTTAACAGGAAAGTCAAAACACAGGATGTCCGACTTCAAAAACTCAGGCACTGGTGTGCAAAGCTATTGTGCCACAACTCCAACAGCTGGATATACTTCTTAAGTCAAAAAAAGAAGGGGGTGAAACAGCTCCGATTTGCGAGCTTACGAGACTAGCAATGGACAGCCTCAAATTAATGACTTTTGTATACGTGACCTTTCATATAGGCGCAGAGAGCTGATTGTTCAGCCGGAAAAAACGAGGAGTTTAAGGCTTTGTGCTCCAATGGCCATCTGGTGACTGACAACCTATTCGGAGACGACCTTGGGAAAGTTGTTGAAGATATTATTAAAGGCAATAAAGTTGAGTCGAAGATATCCGGAACGTTTCTTAAGGATAAAAAACCTTATAACAGGAAACCATTTGGCCATGGATACATGTCAAATTACACTCAGGACGGAGGATCGGGAAAACATCCCATTTTTTAGGCACAGATCCACTTCTCATTTTCGGAAAAAAGCCCCGAGCACTCAATACAAACAGCAGAAACAAAAACTACAAGAGAAGTGAGTAAACTTGATATGAATTTCATGAACACAAATGATGATTTCCAAGCAGGGAAAATATCCCAGTGTATTGAGCTTGGACAGAAATAACTTCTGATGCTACAGTACCATCAACTGTTCGAGAGTATTCCATAGAATTTGATGAATTTCCCTATCAAATGTGTTCACCAAAACCAATTCAATTTAACAATGAAGAAATGATTTTGGTAGATCAAGAAATCACACAATTATTGCATAAGAAAAT
Organism: Saccostrea cuccullata; assembly: GCF_032062105.1. Lineage (NCBI taxonomy): Eukaryota > Metazoa > Mollusca > Bivalvia > Ostreida > Ostreidae > Saccostrea > Saccostrea cuccullata. The sequence continues at coordinate 167,960 of NW_026921324.1, forward strand.
TATCGAAGAAGTGATAGATTCGGAGGAAAATGAATTCTTATCAAATATTTTTATCAGACCAAAGAAAAATGGGAAATATCGAGTAATTCTCAATCTTAAACATCTGATTAATTGTGTAGAATACCATCATTTCAAAATGTCCGCAATAAATTTAATGACCAAAGATTGTTCCATGGCCTCAATAGATCTACAAGATGCGTATTATTTCTGTAAGATCAATGCTAATGACAGAAACAATTGACGAATTTTGTGGAAAGGACAACAATATCAATACAGTGGACCCTCATTTATCCGGACGTGTTGGTTCCCAGTCAATTTGTCCGGATATGTGAAGCGTCCGGATACCTGAATCACCAGTTAAACAAGACAAAATAACATTTCAAAATTCTGTTCCGATAAAAAATCGTCCGAATACGCGGGTATGTTAAGGAAGCATATAAATCATTTTTTGGAAAATTTAGACTTTTTAAAGAAAATTTAGTTTGATAAATTACCAAAACCCCTGATAAACATAAACTCTTATTAACCATTGAATACAGATAAAAGAGTGTCTAAAACAAAGACGTGCACCACTGCCGTAGGATCACGTGACTTCTATTTATAGCGAAATTTCCTTAATAAAAAGGCTAACAGTACAACAATACCCCGGAGTTTACTAATTTCTTTGAATTAATAATATAGTTGAAAAACATCTATTTTCCCTAAAAAGTGCTGCTAGAATCCCACTGTCCTGTCAGTAAAATAATTATTCCACATATTCGCACAAAACTTCACCCTGTGTTTGGAATTTTATACATATCAACCGAGATTTTTCGTAAAATTATGCTTAACTCGGGATTCTAGTAGCACTTTCCAAGTTTGTCAGACGGCAAACTTTCTATCTGTACAAATCTTATGTTTTGAAATATCCAGCTTATTGTTGTTCTGCTGCATTATTTTTGTCACAAATGACAGAGGAAAGTCCGACCGGGATACGTATATAGTCGACTGTCTTTGAAAGAGAATATCATCGATGAAAATAAATTAGCATATCTGTTTTATGTACTGAAATCCATATGAATTTTACATAATATTAATGGTATTTGCTTTTAAAAACCATTTCACGTATCTTTGTAGAAGCCGTCGTAGCCAAATTCTCTTTACACGATATGATCAATTCCTAAGTTATTTGATGTACACATATGGCGTCATCGGTGGTAGATTTTATACAAAATGACAGATACAGCATAACAAAATAAAAACATTTTATTTTTTTAATGTTTACTTGTTCCTATTCATTTTCTAGAATTAAATAACATCTCTAAATACCAATATTACGAAAACTTGTGTTTTAAAAATGACGTCATCACGCTTACTATGACGTCATAATGTAGCAATGATTCATTCAAGGTAGAATATTTTGTATGCTTCCTTATCACCCCTGCGTACTGAAGCATCCGGATATCTGGCGTCCGGATATCTGAAGGTCCACTGTATACAAGTTTGGCAAAGGGATTAGCGTCAGCGCCCAGATTAACCTAAAATGATTTACCAAATTAATGAAACCTGCATTTTCAACTCTGTGGAAACATGTTGCATTCATAGATAGATTGATTGATTGTATATTGTTTAACGTCCCTCTCGAGAATTTTTCACTCATATGGAGACGCCACAATTTGCCGGTGGAGAGCTGCAAATTTTGTCCTATGCTCGGCACTCAGGGCCATTGAGCAGGGAGGGATCTTTTTCGTGCCAGCACCTACTGCGACACGGGGCCTCGGTTTATACGGTCTCATCCGAAGGACCGGCCTCCATGTCCCGCAGTGGGATTCGAACCCGCGACGTAAGATTGACTCTTTAATTCGCGACTCTAATGCAGATGCTCTAACCACTGCGACACGCGGGCGACATAGATGACACTTAACTTATCAGTAATTTTAGGACTGAATGTGTAAAAAATGTTTAAACCACTGCCACACTGTTTGACATCATCGGTTTAACAGTGAATATAGACAAGTCAGTCTTTATCCTACACAGAAAAATCGAGTTTTTGTGATTTATCCTCAGTTCAAAAACAATGACAGTTTCTTTAAGGACGATAAGGCAAAATCTATACAAGACACTTATAAGAAAATCATTGTCTTGCAAAGTCTGACAATTAGGCAATTAGAGCAACTGATATTAATACTCGTGGCAAATATAGTGCAACTGATAGGAAAACTCGTGGCAAGTGGGCAAGGCGTCCTATTTGCGCCTCTGTATTGCAAGTCATTAGAAATAGAGAAAGATAGTATCTACAACTTCTAAAACAAAACGTTGGGAACTACCAAGCAAGTATTTCACTCTCGCCAGATGCTCTAATTACCCTACAACTACCCTATAATGTGAATAATTATCCTCGAAAACTAATGCGTGATAACCCCCTCTTTACGATAAAAACTAACAGCTCTGGGAATTGCTAGGGCGCTATCAATGAAAACAGCGGGAAGCGCATTCAGTCCATAAAATTACCTTTCACGAAACTCTAATCCTGATATGGAATGGATGCTTAATCCAGAGACTTTTGATGAGATTACAAGACTATACGGGAAATGTGACATAGATTAATTTGCATCCCAATACAATAGACAAATTTATACATATGTTTCATATGCCCCTGAAAAACACGCAATAGCGATAGACGATTTTACATTTTCATGGAATGAATTAAAAATGTTATATTTTCTATCCTTTCTGTATTTTTTGCAGAGTACTTCAGAAATTAATGATTGATAATGTGGAAGCAGTCATTGGAGCCCCGATATGGCCGTCGCAACCCTGGTTTATGGAATGCCATCACTGCCTTATAGCATAAAACTATGCATTCATTATGTCAATCTATCAATACTTGATGTGAACATATCTTTACGTTATGTCATTTTTTTATGAGGTGATGTAAAAATATCTTTACATCATGTCATTGTTGCATTACATGAATTAAACACATTTTTCCATTATGTCGGCACTTTATAACTTGAAGAACAAAATTCACTATGTGAAGTGAAAATATGTATACATTGTGTTAAAACTTTATTACGTGAAATGAATGTTTCTTTATATCATTTCATTTCTTTAATATGTGAGGTCAAAATTGCATTACGTCAAGTTAATTTCGTTTTACATGTGTTCTATGATTAAATTTATCATTACATTAAGTCAAAGTCCATTCCCTTTTGTGAGTGTATATTTCTATTATGACAAAGCATTATTACGTGATGTTAATGTATCTTTATTTTACGCCGAGGTCATCACAATGTGAGGTGAATACATCTTACCTTTATGTCAGTGCTTTATAACGTGATGTAAAAAGGTTTATAACATAATGTGAACATATATTATGGAGACATTCCAAGCGTTCCATATTATATCAACACTTTATTACATTATGTCAAAACTCCATTCCTTTATGTGGATATTTAGTAAGAATATGTTAACTCTTTCTTATGTGATTTAAAACTATCTTTACATTGTGCTAATTCTTTATCATGTTGATTAAAAATGTTCATTACGTGCTGTAAAATACATTCACATTATGTCAAAGTTGATAACCGTATTTTCACGACTGGGAAAGGGGGGGGGGTCCTGATTACTTAGGACGAATTACAGACATATTATATGGGGGTTGGGTCTGACTTTCTCTTTTTTCCGACATAACTTTATCATAGAAAATATTCATTGAAATTCAGCCCCACTTTTTGCTGAAGTATAAGGGTAATGTAGTATATTTGGAATTTTTTTTTAGGACTGATCGAATTGGACCCCCCCCCCTTTCACCCGAAATATGATTTTCGAGTTTGGTCCTTTGGATTTTGTTCTTAACGTTATTACGTTCTTAACGTACGTTATTTTTTCTGGCTGACAAACCTCCCCCAACTTTCAAAAACGATGCAACGTCACTGGAATTAGTAATTTTTCAACCATTCCAGGACCAGAATTTCTGTTACAAAAATCTACCAGTCCCTCATTTAAATTAATTGACCATGCCATAGTAAACATTAGCTCATATCAGTGGCGATCTTGGGTTCTTGAAAAGAGTAGCTTCAGGGGGACGATATGGTGTCTAAGTTGGGGACCAGGGGGTAAAAGCCCGGAAGCTCGCCGGCTTTAGAATTTTTTTTATAAAACGTTTCAACTTATTTCAGCTTTACTTTATGTAAAACTAATACAATGTCCTACAAAGTTAAACCAATTGATTACTTCCATGCATATTTTGGTCACTACAGATGGGAAGGCGGGATCCCCCACTCCCCACCGATCCACCAATGCACTTATGATATATGTTTTTTTTTTTAAATGTGTTTACACTTTTTTAAAAAAAAAGGAGGGTTAAAGACTGATAAAAAGCTTAGGGCGGTGTTTTGTAGTTAGATCAGAAGTTTCGGACTTTTCAAAATAATTTAAAATAAAAAGGAAAATATTGCTGCATGACACATACTATTTGATATTTTGATAATTATGAGATTTAACGGCCATTGAATTTCGACGTTAAAATAAAGCAATCGTCAATAAAGATTCCATTGGAACATGATCCTATTTATAAATTTAGCTTGATATTTAATTAAGGATTAATTAAGTCTTGTGTATAATTGAATATTTGATATGTTAAATTTAAAATTATTTGCATGTGTACATGTAACATATGTGCATGTAATATTGAAAACGCAAAAGGAACTTTTAGGCATAACCTAAACCTTACGTCACACAATAAAGAGTTGAAATATTCTAAGATATACTGACAAGAGGCTTAACATTTTAGACACAATGTGAAGATACAATGACATAACATTATAATGATTTGTCAGAAAGTAAGGGAAAATTGACATCATGTAATAGATTCCCGTCGTCATGTACCATATTGATGACACAATATAGTAAAGAATTGGCCACATGTGACAATTTTTTTCACATCATGTAATGAAATTCTGACATCGTGTTACAGCGACTTGATATTGAATTAAAGATAAATTTACATCATGTACTGAACTACTTAGACCAAATAGTAGAGAGTGCACATAATGTAATAATGAGTTGAAATTATATAAAAAAAACATCTTTACACCACGAAAAATTGTTTTGACTTTATGTCATAAAGAGCTGATATAATGCAATGGAAGATTGGCGCAATGTAATTGAAGTGCGAGTTAATGCCGTAAAAAGTTGACATAATGTAATGGAAAGTTGACATAACGCAATAGTTGTGTGTATAAATGTCATAAAGACTTAACATAATGTAATGGAAAGTTGACATAACGCAAAAGTAGTGTGTGTAAATGTCATAAAGACTTAACATTATGTAATAGAAAATTGACATAACGCAATAATACTGTAAGTAAATGTCATAAAGTTTGACATAATGTAATGGAAAGTTGACACAATGCGATTGTAGTGTTCTGCTATAAGGCAGTGACGGCGTTCCATACTGGTTTACCAAGTTACTACAGCTGATAGAAGCGAGCAGCTATTTATTACCGAACAACCAGCAACTGCTGAAGCTACTGAACAATCCAGAAAAAGTACATCCAGTACCCAAAATGAGACTGGGTGTTTTTCGTGTGTCCGGAAACCGCTCCAGAACCGAGGCTAATTATCGGAGGACCCTATCGACATACTCCTCTCCTCATGGAGGGAATCCACACAGAAACAATATTTGACATATCACCAAAAATGGATCTTATTTTGTCAGGAAAGAAAAATTGATATTTTTAACGCAAATGTAAATATTGTTTTGGCGTTTTTTGTTGGTAAGCTTATCATCTTATTTGATCCCTCTGCAACCCCAATTGGTTGAAGAAATTCCAGTCAAACTTCACATTCTAGGTAAATCTCGTTTAACTTAAGAATTAATTCGTACGGATGCATACAAGAAGAGATAAAGTCAACTGTCAAGCTGCCGCTAGTGGTGTGCTGTTACATGTATGAACGGTAACTCATTGTCGGAACTTATTTACCTGTGGCTTTAATTTTAAACTGATTAAATATTTAAATTCGGTCTTTTTTTCAGGCTTAGTAACACATATAAGATAATCAATTGTTGCATTTAATTCTAGAAATATATATATTTATATAAAAGCATAAAAACATATTTATATGGAAGCATAAAAATGCACACACAAAAAATATGACATTACATTTTCTTCTTCATAACAAAGAGAATTAAAAAAATCTTGAGTATAGTTTGTCCCAATTTACTTGATCCTGATAACAATAACTGTATATTTTCGTATGGAATTTTGTTATAAAAATTTTAAATTAATTAAAAGAATCTTGATATATATATTTACTGGTGCGTATATAAAAAATAATCAGTCAAATCTTTATATTTATATTGGCATTTTTTTTTCTTGCTTCAGTACATTATTTAACAATTCTGCAAATCCGGGGAAGGGAGGGGGTCGACCCCTCAATCTGAAAATTCTCATCTTTTTTCCTTTCAGCAGGGTTCACAAATTCTCTTAATTTGCTTGTTTATATATATCGAGTCTGAAACCTTTTAAATAATTTGTAACTGCATGGACTGTATCATTATCATTCAAATTTATATACCCAAGTTAAATGCTTATTTGTTGACACCATACAGCTGTTGCTTGTGATTATCTCTTTCTTTATATACAAAACAAAAAACAAACAACCAAACAAAACTTTATTCTAGTCTTCGTTTGAAACAATATGAAGTCTAATGGCAATCTTAAAAGCATGACTAAATACATCGGACACGTTAACTGCCCAAGACTACCTGGTTATGAAATCCAGAGAAGTACATGTAAATATTATTTGTTTTCTGGTCTATATTACTGGAATTGTTCTTTTGTCTTCTGTAAAAGATGGAAGTTTACCCTTTTTTTGGCAATAATTATTAGAGATGATTTTGAGTTTTTATAGAATTTTAACAAATTCAAATTTTATCAACATTTCTCAGGTAGTTTTCATATCTTTATACTCAATATTAAAAGAATTCGCACTTTAAAGATAATAGAAATGAAGTATAGCTTTTTCCTCTTTTTTTAAAATTAGTAGCTATGCGTTTGAGGGCGTACATGGTATATGCTGTAAGGATATTCGTTTTGTGCATTAATGTCAAGGGCCTGAAATGAAAACTGTATGTTATGAAATCTATTTAAATTTAAAAAATAAAGGCCTGTAGTTAAACAAACTAAAAAAGCTACAGGTTTCATATCCTTAGATAGTTTTGAACACACACACGTTTTAGAAGGACAACCACATGAATAGATATGTAAAACAACTTATAATTTTGGCAAGAAAAAAATTTAACAATTGTCCCGAAAAGTAAAGTGTAACCTTACGTTTTAATATAATTTATATGTCATGGATGAAACAATGCAAGATATGTACGTAGGTTTCATTTCAACATATAGAAGAACTGTTTTTTTTTTTATTTCATGATGATAATTACATGCACTGTTTTATAAAATACCGAAGCGTTACACATACATGAAGATAAAAATAACACAAAGTCTTAGACAGGCTGTAGTCGAATCTGCCCCGTTTACCAAGTCATTGAAACTTAGTGTTTCGTATCTGCATATATATAAAAAGAATCAAATTAGAAGTATAAATAAAATCATGTTATGATTCAGGGACAAACAATGAAGATACGCAGGGGGAATAAGGAAGCATACAAATTATTCTATACCTTGACTAAATCAGTGCTACATTATGGCGTCATAGTAGACGAGAAAATTCTAGAACACAAGCTTTCATAATATTGGTATTTAGAGATGTAATTTAACTCCAGAAAATGAATAGAAACGTGTAAAAATAAACAAAAATGAAATGTTCTTATTTTGTTATGCGGTATTCTGTCAAATTGATTAAATCTACCACCGATGACGTCATATGTGTACATCAAGTAACATTGGGATTGATCATGTCGTGTCACGAGAATTTGGCTAAGACGGCATGTACACAGATATGTAAAAGGGGGTTTAAAAGCAAATATCGTGAATATTTTGTGAAATTCATATGTAATTCAGCTAATTAAACAGGTATTCTAATTTATTTTCATCGATTATATTCTCTTTCGTAGACAGTCAACTACATACGTATCCCGGTCGGCCTTTCCTCTGTCATTTGTGACAAAAAATAATGCAACAGAACAACAATAAGCTGTATATTTCAAAATATAAGATTTGTACAGATGGAAAGTTTGCCTCCTAAAATACTTTGAAAGTGCTGCTAGAATCCCGAGTTGAGCATGGTTTTACGAAAATCTCGGTTTATATGTAAAAAATTCAAAACATCGGGTAAGGTTTTGTGCGAATGTGAGGAATAATTATTTTAATGAAGAGACGGTGGGATTCTAGCAGCATTTTTTAAGGCAAAATAGGTGTTTTTCAACCATATTATATACTCAAAGAAATTAATAAACTTGCGATACTGTTGTTCTATTACCTCTTTTATCAAGGAAAATTTCTCTTTTTATAGAAGTCACGTGATGCCGTGGTGGCGGAGCACGTCGTTGTGATAGACACTCTTTTATCTTAATAAATAATCAACAATAGTTTACGTTTATCAGCGATTTCGATAAATTATCAAACTTAATTTTCTTTAAAAAGTCTAAATTTCCCGAAAAATGACATATATGCTTCCTTAACGTATACCCGAATATGTGTTTTATTGCAGGTTGGTTGATAATGTATAAATATATTTAAAGTTTGAGTTTTAGAAAGTTTTAGATAAGTAAATTATTTATTAAATTTGAAATGATAATACAATTGAAATCATTTTAGATGTTAAAAAAGGTGACTTTTTGTTGTTAAAGGCAATTAAAACACACAAATGAAACCATGATAACATTTACCTGCTAACATTCTTGGTACGACGACGGTATACAGCTTCATAACATTCAGTATCTAAAATACACAAGTTCATGTATATTACAAAACAAGATCTATAACTGGTTTTAAAAGAACTACACATTAAAGATTACAGTGTTCGTGTTCTTAATTCGACGATATGTGTGTATCATTTCATTTATCCATATCGAGTTAAATAGAAAAGGGCAATAGATTTAAATTAATACTAGGATACACTCTTAATATACATTACATTTATATGCATCGGTTGACCAGTAGTTGTTTTTACAAGCAGAACACTTGTTTGGGTATGAATCCTGTATCCTTCCTCCTACTGCATTATACTCAGCGCATACTCCTTCAAAACATTAAAGACAATCATCGGCGTCTTTTCTTTTTTTTGATAATAATACACAATGCGTTTTCAGGAATTAATAATGCAAAGCCAGAGAGGAAAAAATAATAGAACATGTACATACCAAAGCCTATCCTTGTACGCGGTGCACAAACTTTAATGGTTTTGTTTTGCCAAGGATTTATTAGACAGTGGTAGAAAAGTGCACTGGAACATTTATGTGAAAAGGATGAACAGTTTTTCTTCACTGCTTCTGTATCCCACATCGATTTGCTATAAGGGCATGTCTGCACTTCTTCCATTGTAGCGCGTGATTCACTGCAAAACTCCTCATCGTAACAAGAACAAAAAATCTAAAACAATATAAAGGGTTAGACATAGATTTCTCTCAAACTATTCGAAAGAAGAAATGATATTTGTAAACTATCTCTAACATTTAATTCTTTTAGTGCTTGTCAAACATATAATTATGCAGAGTTTCACCGAAAAACTTGCATTAGAAAGAAAAATAAAAACAATGCTCTCCCAAATTATAGAATATTTCTTTTTTTAATTCCTACCATCAAAGAAAACGCCAGGAATACTGTTATGAAGCACTTGGAAGTTCTCAGGCTTGGTGAAGATTGATTTCGTTTCCTACAGGCCATTTTACGTCAATACCTTAAATATGAAAAAATATCTTCAATTATTCTTGATAAAGATTACATGTACGAGGGCTGCCCGTAAAGTTCGTGGACAAGCTCAAATTTAAAGAAAGATGGTGTCATTGATATTTATTATTAACATACGAGGGTTGTCCGTAAAGTTCGTGGACAAGCTAAAAATTAAATAAAAATTGAGTCATTGATATTTTCTATTATCATATTTCTAATACTTTACTTAATGTGAATTGAAAAATGTAAAATTTTATTCAAATTCAAATGTTTAATTACAATTGTGGCTTCTTAATTAGACTAAGAATGGAGACCTAGAGCACCGCAAAATTTTAATTAAAAATTACTTATTATTTTTATAGATTACATTTAATTTAGTATCTTATAAAATTCTGCGGAAATCTTCCTGACTTTAACATTATGAGGTTGACAGAAGTTAGCACATCAAACTTGCAAAATCTGAACTTTCAAAGTTTCAAAATGGCCGAGCAATCAAAGTTAGAACATTAAGACAGGATTGGAATTCGTCAAAAAGGGACGTTTTCGGCATAGGTGGAGCAGTGGGCAGTGATAAAATTATGAGTATACATCAGAAAAAAAAACACCTACAGAGACCAATACATTCTGTAAACATTCGGGAAAACACAGTTAAAGAAGCTGTTCATTAGTATTTAAGAGCTATATAATATTTTCGGACAGAAGGAACAGTTTACAGGATGACATTCGTGGAGGAAAACCATCATTCCTAGATTGCAGTGCTGTACACAATGAATTTCTTAAAGTTACGTGCCGTATTTCCTAAAATAAAATCGTTTTTACGCGAACAGAGGTTCGATGATTGCAGGATATGAGTCAGATTAAATATGTTTTCACGTATGAAAACTGAACATTTTGTGCACATTTTTATGACTGGTTAAAAGGGCATGAGAAATATACTGAGTTAATTAAACGGTGACTTTGTTGAGAAAAAGTACTTGTTTTAAGTTTTTAACGTCGGATAAGGTCAAGAATTTTCCTTTTGGTGCACCGGGTATGTCAGATTCCTGGTTTCATGACAATGATCAATCGGTTGGCAATCATGATAATTTTATTCATCGTTTATGCAAATAATCAATCAAGCTACTCGATTGATCACATGAAACCAAAATACTAGACAGAGCCTTATTCTTTAAGTACGTAGTGTAATGCTTTAGCCAGAATTATTATATAGATTACAACACATGATCGATCGAAGAGGAAAACATCGCAGGAAAAACAGCTTTTTACATGCAAAAAGAACTACAAAAAAGATATGATCATGTATAAGATGGATTCTTCTCCGTTTTCCCCATTATGACAAGGAGCATCGGGCGAGTCCGACCGGTTGGCAATAGATGGTACTTGATCCCATATCGGATGCTTTGGAGGTTTACTCTAATCCAATTTTGTTTGTATTGTTTAAGCTAAATGGACTTTTGAGTGTGAATACCATTCGTTTTTTCGTTACATCTACTAATCACGAATACTTCTAAGTGGACAATTATTCTCAGTAGTTATTTTGTACTTTTGTACATGGAAAAATGGTTTATATTCTCTTCCTTTTTTACACATGGGGAATATACCACTAATAACATAATTACGAAGCTTTAATGAACATATTTTTCAAATTGAGGGACTTAATTTAGGTAGCATGATATCTATTTAAAAAAAGGATATGGAGATAACGGACAGTATTAAATATCAGAGTCCATAAAACAATACAAAAATAGGAGCAGAGCAAACACGAACCTCTAAAACATCGAACAAATACTTGTAGTTTAACATTAAACAAATACATGTAGTTTAAATAACTATCGCCTATTCTTATTTTCCACTGAAGATTATTCCATTAATCTAAAATTTGGGTTTTGTATGTAAGTTATTAATATGAGACATTGATCAACCGAAAAAAATTTGCTCTAACTTATATGTCTGTTTTACATCAATATTTATTTTGTTAATACGAGGGGTGATCAAAAAGTTCGCGAACTAATTGAAAAACCTCCAAAAAAAGAAATGATATAGGGTTTCAGTGTTGAAATTTTTTCAAAGCAGTCCTCTCCAATTTTAATGCGTATCTGCAATCGTTCTGCCCATGCGCGGATCACATGATATTTGCGGTCATGTGACAAGCTTCTGTCACAGAAGCTTTAATTTTTTTCAGACTTTCATATCTCTTACCATGCAATCGGCAATCCTCGGCTGACTCCGCTACGCTCCATTCAAACCTCGGATGTGATAGGTGGAGGAATACGCATCAGATCGCTACATTTCTCCGCCGGAAACTTCCTTGTCACTCATTTCATATTTCGCTCTGCCTAAAGTTCTTAGAAAAGGTTTCTTGATTTGTGTAAATCCTCGTGCCAATTACAACCAAATGTAAGTATTCTTTGAAAGCAAGAACACAGTCTTGGGCGTGCATCAAAGTAACTCGGATTTCTAAAGTATAATATTTGAATGAAGTTCAAATAAGATCACATGACTGAATCAGCAAGATGGAAGATCACCGTTGACGTCCGAGGTTATGTGCGAGGCATGAGTCATCCGAGGAACTCCGATTGCTCACCATGCAGGTTATTTTTTGAAACAAAAACAGTCCATTTGTCAGCAATTGTCTTAATCTCAACGAACGTATGGGTGAATAATGATATCTTTTTGCAGAATGAGCATGGTGACCACCAAAACCCAAGTCCCCTGTCTTTTGAGCGTCGTTTTATTTGATGTGGATAAAGTATAGGTGCCTTCACTTCATCATATCTGATATGTTTAAAGTCTAAAGTAAACGATATGTTAGGGGTTTGATAATTATATTTTTGTTCAGATATTCATCTATTCTTTTTATTGTAAGTTGGCTATCTTTTTTTATCAAATCGCTTAAAGAAAGACACGTCTCTCTCCCAGTTTGCATTTACTGGGCAACAGAACAAACATCATATTTAAACATCTCCCTTCCTTTATTTAAGCAATCAATCCAATCAATGACAATACTTTTGGAAAGTAGTTTTTCTTCATAAACCGTATACAAATTATTATAAGCTTCTACAAAGGAATTTCCAAAATATACGTTTAACTTTACAGCCGTTCGCTTCTCGAGTACGACTGAGTCAACCATTTTTAGTCACAAGTGATCTACCTTATGATGTCATTTTCACATTGTGACGTCACAAAGACGGGAAAAAATATTCCATTACATATGCTATTTATAGAACATGTGTATGACTTCATGTGTGCCAAATTTCATTCTGATCTGAATTATGGTTCTGTAAATATAAAAGTTCTGCCTGTGATTATGAAACACTAGATTATATTAAACGTTGTGGATTCTCGCAAACAAATACATGCTATTTTGAGTGCACAGGATATATTTTAATATATTTTTATCTTTGTTAAAATTTAGAAGTGTTTCCGTTTTCAGCTCAGTGATATCATTTGGTACTCATAATTGCCTTGCACTAAATAGTGTGTGTAAAAAAACAACACTTTTAAAGAAGAATCGAATTCGAAATTTAAGTATTCTTCTCTGGTGTTTGTAACAACCGCTGAAGAAATATTAGACAATGAGCACCCGTTTATGATCAGTAAGAAGCTTGCTGAAATATACGAATTTTGTTAAAATTTTTATTTTCATTAAGCTGTTTTCTTTTCATTAACATTGTTTTGTGCATGATGACTTTAGAACAGAGTATTCCTGTCACAACTAGCGTCGGCACGATAAAGATCCACCCCTGCTCAATGATGAGTTTGTCGGGTCAAGTTCTAATAGTACTAAACAGACCGTTCATGGACAGGAAGTTATATCACAGATGGAAATTACATGTCGTAATAAAATCTAGCAAGTGGCATTAAACTACAAGTGAGAGATGACAATAACATTAATAACATTAAGTGAATCATCAATCGATAAGTTACATTTTTATAACTAAATAAGAAATAATATTTATAGATTCAAACCTTTGGTTATGAATTGTACGAAATGGTTTACCATAAAACTAAATACAAGCTGGTTGCTTCTTGGTTTATTTAAACAGATTTTCTCTTAATTAAATTGTTAACAAAAACCCATACCTGTTTTAAATGTTCAGTTGTGTTTAAATGCAGAATAATGGCAGCAGTATATTGTTGAAAACGAAAGTGCTTTTCTGAAACATTGATTTTGCTAAACAATTTATTCATTGTTTCTACGGGTCAATGCCGTAGTAAAATCAATGGGTAACGTTTTAAAAACAAAGGCCTGATCACCAGAGCGAGCGCTAGCGAATATTTTTGTTGAAAGTATAAGGAATTTTGGCGAGCGTTCGTGAAAGTTCACTTAGATGAACAGGCCTCAGATCTTGTACAACGTATACATGAAATGCTAAACGGTTTTGAAATTAAAAAAAAATTGTTTCCACCACACTCAGAGCATTTCAAATAAAAGCTTTAATATTTACAATTTATAAACCGTTATTGAATAGAAAATGTACTTGGATTTCACACATGTACTTCAAGTTAATAATTAAAAAAAAACGAGCTATTGGTGAAAAAAAAAGATTTAATTAATTTTCACTGAGCCTTCATAACAGGAAACAGGAATTTGCCCCAAAATATAATTTTATGCTCACAAATACAAGCTTATACAGTGAAAATCAATCATGTACATGTATGTTTTTGGAATATTATTTTCTTTATGTCTGCCTTGTACACTGGAGGAAAGAGGGAGATGTAGTGGGTATGTTCAAATTAGTTATAATATATTTTAGTATAAAAGAATTTTGTTCATAGGGAAATGAAAATAAAATCTTAATCGACCTCTTTATGAAATACAGGCTTTTCAAGATGATCAGAATAATTTATATTTTATGAAAACTATATCTGCTCCTTTTGGTATCATATGCCGACAAATGTAAAGAAATATATCGATTAAAATATAAACACATTTTCTCGGAACCTGATCCATAGCAGTATGTTCGATACCTAGCCGGTTTCAATTCATTGAGGAGATATGTGTATATTATATTTTTAAAAGTGGTTGATTACACAGGATTATAACATAGACGTAAACCATTCAACGATCGATAAACTAGCACAAGTCGAGTAAAATGCTTCAAAAAAATTTCAAGGTATTTCTTTTTAGCTCACCTGAGCCGAAGGCTCAAGTGAGCTTTTCTGATCAAAATTTGTCCGTTGTCTGTCGTTGTCGTTGTCGTTGTCGTCGTTGTCGTCGTAAACTTTTCACATTTTCATCTTCTTCTCAAGAACCACTGGGCCAATTTTAACCAAACTTGGCACACAGTATCCTTGGGTAAAGGGGATTCAAGTTTGTGCAAATGAAGGGCCACGCCCTTTTCTAAGGGGAGATAATCATGAATTTGTTAAAAATTAATGGCATTTTTAAAAAATCTTCTCCAGAACCGCTGGGCCAGGAAAGATGAAACTCATGTGGAAGCATCCTCGGGTAGTGTACATTCAAGTTTGTTCAAGTCATGACCCCCGGGGCAAGGGTGGGGCCAAAATGGCCGACCCAAGTTTTACATAGGAATACATAGGAAAATCTTTAAACATCTTCTTCTCCAGAACCGCTGGGCCAGGAAAGATGAAACTCATGTGGAAGCATCCTCGGGTAGTGTACATTCAAGTTTGCTCAAATCATGACCCCCGGGGCTAGAGTGGGGCCAAAATGGCCGACCCAAGTTTTACAAAGGAATATTGGAAAAATCTTTAAACATCTTCTTCTCCAGAACCACTGGACCAGGAAAGATGAAACTCATGTGTAATCATCCTCAGGTAGTGTAGATTCAAGTTTGTTCAAATCATGACCCCCGGGGCAAAGGTGGGGCCAAAATGGCCGACCCAAGTTTTACATAGGAATATTAGGAAAAATCTTTAAAAATCTTCTTCTCAAGAACCACTGGGCCAGGAAAGATGAAACTCATGTGGAATCATCCTCAGGTAGTGTAGATTCATGTTTGTTCAAATCATAACCCCCGGGACTAGGGTGGGGCCAAAATGACCGATCCAAGTTTTACATAGGGATATATAGGGAAACCTTTTAAAATCTTCTTTCAAGTACTTCAAAGATATAATTAGTGATATTCATATGGAATCATCCTCAGGTAGTGTAGATTCTAGTTTGTTCAAATGATGAACGCCTGGAGGGGGTGGGGGGGGGTAGAGTAAATTCAAGCCTGATGTGCTCAGGTGAGCGCTGTGGCCCCTGGGCCTCTTGTTAAATTTGATACACAATTACTACTAAAACAACATCGTCGGAAACCCACGGGTGATCTCGTCTTTACTTATTCGTCGGAAACCCACGGGTGATCTCGTCTTTACTTATCACCCGTGGGCAAACTGGCCGAAAAATCGTCGTATGTAATTAAATATGCATGGATCATTTGATTGGCCGCATTACAGAATCGCGATGCGTAACAACGAATCACAGTTCACGTTACGTATGCATGTTCGGCAGTGCCAAAAACATGAAAAACTCATTCCGTAGTTAATACAGCTGATAAATCCACTCACCAGTGCATTTTGCAGTTAGAAAGAGGTCCTCCTTCATAATATGTGACGGATATTAATGTCAGTGACCTGTGCAAATTGACTTTCATTGTTTTAAATCAAACTTCGCACATTTTAAGTTAACGAGCGTCCAAATATTTACCATAAAATAGCAAAGTAATAAACGTATATTTTTCAAAATTGAAGAGTTCCAACTTTCTGATTGGTTGACTAAAAACAACAAATTAGCATATTTTATGACGATATTTCAGCTAGTTTGCCCACGGGTAATAAGTAAAGACGAGATCACCCGTGGGTTTCCGACGATGCTAAAACAAGTGTATGATGTGAAAGTATTGTATAACTTATGGTAATAGTAATACCCTTAAATGTAAATGTAACCAAACCATAAAATCAAAATAGCATTCATTGGTGAATGAACAATCCGTTGTCTATGACAAATGAAAAAAAAATTAACGAAGTTCAATATGTCAAGCAATATAAAATGAAATGTCGGGTATAATTATCCTGTTCTCTTATGTGTTTCAACAGCCCAGCGCATTTGTGCTGCAGCATTCAATGCAGCAAATTTGGATTATGAATTCGAAAGGTCAAAGTGGGCATTCCACTTTGTAGATCCATAGCATTGTGTGCGATCAATGTAACCACACCTCCCAGCGTAGCAACATTCAACGCTGCTTGCAATTGTCGACGGGTGATAAGACCGCGGAACATTAACTGGCAAAATTTGAAATATACAGCTTACGTCATTTCTATCTGTTACAATCATAACATTCAGTGATAGACAATGAAATGGGCGGGTACAATTCGACGCAGACGTGGGGAAAACATCGGATTGAAATTGCAGATCGAAATTCATTTTCAATCCACCTGAGCTTTTTTCAAAGCAAAGAGTGAATGTGTGATCCAAAAATCAACTAATTTCAACTTCCAAATACATGTTGTTTGAAGTTCACATTAATCATGTTTATATGAGTTTTAGCTTATAATTTTAAGAACGCGAAAGATCAAAGAAGACAAAGATTATTTTTTAGGAGATATTTGATTTAAGAAGGGGGGGGGGGGAATTGTCGAGTCAGGTCATGGCTTAACATCATGACAATATATTTTATTTCTAGGATTATAAGAGTGCATGAGTTTTTTATTTATTCTCACTGAAAGCTGTTGGACAATTTAATTTACATTTGTTCCGTAAATATTAATTTATTTAAAACACTGGAAAAGAAAAAATTCAAACTGTACCAAACTTGAAATTATTTGTCTTCTGGGTCAATCAGTAATAATGTACCTTCTAGCGTAGCTGAGGTGGATTGAAATTGAATTTCGATCTGCATGCAATTTCAATCCGGTGTTTTCCCCACGTCCGCGTCGAATTGTACACGCCCATTTCATTGTCTATCACTGAATGTTTTGATTGTAACAGATAGAAATGACGTAAGCTGTATATTTCCAATTTTGCCGGTTAATGTTCCGCGGTCTTATATCCAAAAATGGTCTGCATAGAATTAATGCGCATACTGTTTTGTGAAATATTTACGTGCATAAAACATTCAGTATAAATTAATTAAACAATATTATCACAGATAATTCAATTTATGCCGCTATGAGAAATATATTATATTTTACATTTTAGGATAATTCCGCATATTCCTGCGCAGGCTGCAGTATATGCGCCTTTATCGCAGCGCAATTATCATATAACCTTTCATTGCGAAATCGCAAGCTTTGCTTTTCTTGACAGAGTAACCTAATCAAAATCCTTGATTTTGTTGCGCCATTTTTGTTAGCCTGGTAGTGCCTTGAAAAAAAAACATTGAAAATGTTCAGTCCTCGAAAACCATTGTCAATTGAAATTGAATTTTTTATTAGCGTATCCAGGGTACCTGTAGTGTGCAAAACGAAATAGAAACGAAACGAAACAAACGAAACAAAATCTGCCGAAACGAAATGAAATCTAACGAAGCGAAACGAAACCTACCGAAACAAAACGAAACTGAGACGAAACGAACCGAAATCAAAACGAAACCTGCCGAAACGAAACGAAGCAAAACTTCAAATTGTTTTGGTTTGTAACTGCATGTGGAACTTTTTTTTTACTTCAAATAAAATTTATATAGTTAAAGCACTTGCTAATACTAAGTATCAAATTTAATTACCGATAAATTATGCTCCCTTCTCAGTCTAATGATGCACATGTATTTACATGTTTGCCAGCTGCAAATATGCACGAGCGTATTA
>NW_026921325.1:0-18564 GCF_032062105.1 Saccostrea cuccullata
CAATCCTCTTCCTTTCCAATTCTGATGTCCCTTTCCTTCCAAGAGGTGAATCACTGGGCTGAGGACTGTCAGAGAAAGCCGATAAAATCGTAGAATTCAAGTTACTTCTACTTTTGAGCAAATTGGCATTGTCCTTTGATTTTGTTCCCATCAGAGGTCGGAACCTATCAGGGGATATAAAAACTTCCTCTTCTCTCACAGTATTTTCCACCTTTTTCTCGTGGGGTTCTTTCAACCAGGGACTCTGAGACACACTTCTTCTTGGCTTCTTCTTAGCAGGAGAGTCAGTGATTGCTGGAGATATGAGGATGGGGGCTAAGGGAGACCTCGCCTGACCATCGGTTGATCTGTTCAGTCTGAACATATCTGATGATCTCTTGGCTGAAGCTATTATTTGTGAAAGAGGAACATTTTCTTTATTTTCTTCATCCTCCGAATCGATTATAGATTCCTCCTTTTTGTCGCTCTCTGATTCATTTGACAGAGCATCACCTGTCTGCTCCATATCCTCCTCTTCTTCTACATCACCCTCTTCATCTCGGTTTTTCGGAGCCATACCTCCATTATCGGAAGTGTTATTTTCCCTATCATTTGAAATAGGCTCTAACATACTGTCTTTATCCAAAGAGTTCCTTTTGGGACTAGCCCTAATAGAAAGATTTCCCAAATGTTCGATGGTTTGCACCTCCTCCTCTGATTCTGCTGCCTCCATATGTTGTCCTGGACTAAACACCTCAGTCTTTATTGCAGTCTGTTCAGATTCCATTTTGATGTCAGTCTACAATATGAATTTATGAAACAAGATTTTTTCATCCAGAAAAATTCTTTGAGAACTGCATTTTTAAAAAAAAAAAAAAACTCTTTTTGCAGATACATGTAGACTTTTATTCAATATACAGGTATATAAACAAGAATTGACCATATACAATTAAATTTCAAGTCTCTAGAATTGATGCATGTACCGCAAAATGCCACGGATTTGTAAGAGTTTGGAATCTCAATAACTTTCTCTATAATTAACTTTCTCTATAATTACTTCAACCTTAATACCTAGTATCCCCATCTATCTATAAATTTATTCCTGACCTATCTAGTTTGAAATAACAAGGTTTGGTTGCACAAAGATACCAGAATGCAAATAGATGAAAACTACAGCAAGAAAAAACAAAACACTCTATAGACCAGTGTAACCAGCATTTTATATGCATTTTATACCTTGTTTAATTCTGGCTCTGTCTTTACTCTGACTCCTGGTGTGGTGGCAGTCAGATCCACCACCATATTGCTGCCCTTGACGGGGGTGGGCTCTGGGGTCACAAGGTCAATATGACTGGTCTCCAACACTTCAGTCTTCACTTCTCTAACTTCATTGTCTTCCTCTTCTTCGTCATCATCATCATTAACGTTCTCAGCATCCAAGTCTATCTCTGTAAAGAATCAAATTACATCAGGATATTTTTTTTTTATTGAATTAAACAACCCTTTGTTTCAACTTTTGTGAATTCATAATCATTATCTTTGTAATAGTGAAAATATATTGAAACCCCTAAGTTGGGTTTATGAAAAGATCAATTCTGCCAATTTTATCCTTGACCTTTTTGTCCTGACTGACCTTGTACATCCTTGACATCCTCCTCCTCCTGTGTGTTGACCGTCCCCTGGAGATTCCAGTCAGACCAGGGGCGAGAGAACGGTTTCTGGGACCCGGCATCCTCCGGCCCAGCTGGAACATTTCTCTGGTATTTCCCGGTTCTCTGTTCAAAATCCTGTGTTAAATCTGACTCCATCTGAAGCAACTCCTTTGCCTTTTGTACCTATCAAAACATTTTTTTAAATTTACAAAACAATATTTTTAATTTATATGGCTTTGTGTGTACATCATACACTAACATGAGCCAAATGAAATATATCACAGGGTTGTCCCTAAAATAGACAGAGAAGGGAACAATTAAAATAGAAAGAGGTCCTTATATTTTAAGATGTTATTATATACATGTACTTTTGCTATGTTGGCTGATACAGACCCTGTGTTGTATATAACATGTTATTATATACTTAAGCTATATTGTCTAATACAGACCCTGTGTTGTATGTATGTTGAGTTGCCTAATACAGACCCTGTGTTGTATGTAGTCATCTCCATGTTCCACCTCTGCTTCACCGTTGTCTTCAAAGTCGCATTTCTCCTGGGTAAACATCAAGTCATGATCACTGATACCAAATATCTCTGCAACACAAAAAAATATCCATAACATGGCTTATGTCACACACTCAATATTGATGTCTAAACTATGTGCAAAGTTTAGTAAGAGCAATAATTGGTGATACAAATATTTTGGTCACTGACCATGTGAGTAGAGAAATGTGCTATGAGATGAGAATGCAGTTAAAGTCCTTTTGGGAGAAAATTTTTAAAATAACTTTGCACTGACATAAATCTGATAAAACAACACTTTGCCAGAATTATTTTTATTTATTAAAAACTGAGGAAAGTAACATTGGCAGTGACAGAGAACAACACACGAAGTACTGACCGAGCAAGTAGAGAAATGCAATGTCAATACTGACCGAGCGAGTAGAGAAATGCGATGTGACCAATGACCGAGTGAGTAGAGAAATGTGATGTGAGTACTGACAGAGTGAGTAGAGAAATGCGATGTGAGTACTGACCGAGTGAGTAGAGAAATGCGATGTGAGCGTCGAGGGACGAGTCTGTATTTCTCTGGTGACTGTGCATCTCCTCGAGCTGCTGCTGAGTCTTCGAGATCCGTGGATTGTCAAGGGTAAACAACTCTCTCAGCTCCTGCTTTGTGAAGTACCTAAAACAAGAAAAACAGAAAATTTACTGTTCATTTACAGCGGTTTGAAATATATCATTACCATAATCATTAGAAACCTGCTTAGTTCCTAAATCAAATTATCTATAATACATGTATGTTCTGTTCAGATATCTGAAAAAACAAGATGTTTGTAAAACACTCATGCCCCCCTCCCTCAAATAGGAAGAATTTCTCTAAGTTTAAGGGACATAAATCTGACAAAAACGACTCGATTGTACCCAAAACATAATTTGACCTAGATATTCTTATGATAAATCTGTATTTCCAAATTTCAGTTCAGTATGTGGAACCATTGCGAAGGAAACGAACGGAAACTGCAAATAATTGGAATTTTTTCAAGTCCAAGGGGCATTACTCTGACAAAATGGTCTATCATACTCAAAACAAAACTTGACCTAGATATTCTTATGATAAATCTGTATACTAAATTTCATTTTAGTATGTGCAACCACTGCGAAGAAAATAAACTGAAACTTAGTGGACCGACAGACAGCAGCAAAGCATTATGCCCTCCCTTCTTCAAAGAGGAGCATAAAAACCACTTTTATTCTAACACAAAATGCATATTAGTAAAGCCTCAAAGTTGTATGTGCTGTGTTTGACAGAAGGAAGATGAAAATCTAAGCAACTATTCATGGTAAATGGCACTGAATGAACCAAAACTCCAAATAAATTGTTTACACAAAAACATGAACTTACAATATCTCAAGACTGTTGTGCTTTTTTGGGATATTTATAAATTGGTGAATCCTAAAATATCTGATCTATTTTTTTAAAGTCAAAGTTAATTCTAAATTATAATATATCTTACCTCAACTAAATTTCATTCATTAGTTGTATAAATAATAGCGTAACTCAGAAATTCTTTTGTGTTTTTGGCTGTTTGAATAATCCTGCAAACATACAGTCAAACAAATAAAACTACTAATCATGGTCCAAGACTTGTGGGCAAATTTAAAATCAAAAAGGTTCTGCCAAATTTATACCACATTAACTTTATTATTTATACGACTTAACTAGAATGTCTTTAACTTCAGTATATGTAGAATAATTTAATTCATATCTGAATATATGTAAACAGTTCTGGAAAAATCCTTCAATATAAATTAATATGCCCATTACATTATATGTAATTTCATCAATGTAGGTATCTACTGATGTGACAAAGTTTGCAACTTTAATATTTTCCGATCAAAAGGTGTAGCACAAAACAGTCAGGGATGGATGCTTGGGTTCTCAATAGTATCTAATACTAATCCTTCTTAAGCTTCTTACAATCTCTGCTTAATATCAAAGAGATTTAATGTTAGGTAAGTCTGAAACCAGAAAGAATGGCTAGCAAACACATTATCCAATTCAAACACAATTACAGCTAATATTATGAAATGGATTCTAGATTTAAAATTATTACTTCATTTAAATCTATGAGACTGAGTGGATATTGTTTATTTGCAGAAAAAATTTGAATCTTTCTCAATTATATTCTTACAGAAGAAAATTTGTTTTATTGATTATGCATGCAATTGTGGTTTTCATTTTAAATAATATTTAAGTTTCAAGAACTTAAAAAAAAATGTCTCTGAGTTGGACTCTTTTAATTAAAATTAACAAATGTTTGACACATTCTGAAAATTGCTAGAAGTTGTGTAAAAGTGTCAGAATGCCTGTAAAATAATAATCTACAGAAAACAACATCATCTTGCTGGGAAACAAGCCCTTATCTATCTATGTATCACAAAACACTTAGCTATCTCTCAGTGGGGTACAGCAAGGAGAAGAGACATGAGGGGTAGGATTTTATAGATAAATGAATACATAAAATCCTCTTTCTGAATTCATGGATAAAAACATTCAGCAGATATTTTGTATTAAGTGATTTACTAGTTTCTATTCTTCTTCTGGCAATACTCATATTATATTTTCTGTTATCATTTGGACAGAAAAATTGGCAAATCTAGTGGAAAGTTTCAAGTTTTTGTATGATAAATTTTCTTTTCTCAAGGTTCCTTTTAAGAGTTTGTATTTCATGATGATTTCTTTTTTTAAAAATATATCATTTCTTTTTCTAGCACTGAAAGAAACTAAACAATATATATATCTCATATATAAATATGGATTGTTTCCCCTGTGGGTGCCTTATCTAATTACATTACATGGTCTGTCTCTATTCAATTAGTATGGCTTGAGGGAAATTAGCCAGGCTACTCTGACTGGTCAAAACAAACTAGGATTATGGGAGCTCTGACACTTTTTCAGGTCTTTGTCTGGCCAGACCCAAGCTAACCATGGCAACAGCCTACCTGTCCAATTATCACACCATTGTCTGGCAAGTCAATACAAAGGGGGATAATTAAGTTGTTTTTGTGATCAGCCAGCTTTTTTAGGGTGCTTGGTGGATTTACTGATTTAGAAATGCACAAGAAAATAACTCAGAATTAAGAAGAGGACAAAGGAGCTCTAACAAGCTCAACAAAAACCATTTTGCTTGAACTTGTTTTGAGCAAATCCAGAGGTTGATATCTTTTATTCTGTTCCCAGGTTTATTTGTGTTTCAACCACTTTTGGAAAAGGACAAGTATTTAGTGTCAGAAAGAGGTAAAAGTTGTCAATTAATATTGGCTTATTTCTTCTTTAGTTTTGATAAAATTTGGCTAAATTTTAATTATTTGACTTCTATAATATTATTCATATTCTAAGTGCATACACTTATAAAAGAACTATATTTTCTTAGTCTAGCAAAGTTTTACATGTAAATATAAAAATCATATATATATTTGTAAAACCTATTTTTATTTGGTGTGCTACAAGGTGGATCCTTGTCTGTCTTTTTATTTTTCTTTAAAAAGATCTTTTATCTAAGTCCTCTTTTATTTTCATTGTTGTAATCAATATTTTTATGTATTTTCCAAAAACCTTTAAAATTCCTTTTGTTATGAAAATCCAATGAAAATTTCAGAAATTTCCAGAAACATTTTATTTTACAAAATTGCTAATATTTGTTTCCTTTTTCTAAATTGTTGAATTGATTATTTTTACATTTTTTTTCATGGCCTCATCCAATTTTATTGGAATTTGATACTAAAATCCCATTTGAAACTAAATTTCCAGACAATTGTTTACATCATAAATTTGCCAGTATTGTTTAGTAAACACATGTCACCCTAATCACCTTTTGGGGGATGATTGGTGGTGTCATGTAGATGTGCAGTAAGGTTTCGGAATTTTGATTTTGCCCCAGGGGGTCAAATAGGGGTCAAAAAATGACGTTTTTTATGCAAAAAGCCCCATCTTCCCTGAACTCCTCTTACATTTTACTCAGCAGCCTTATCATCTTTTGGGGGATGATTGGTGGTGTCATGTAGATGTGCAGTAAGGTTTCGGAATTTTGATTTTGCCCCGGGGGTCAAATGGGGGTCGAAAAATGATGTTTTTTATGCAAAAAGCCCCGTCTTCCCTGAACTCCTTCTACATTTTACACAGTAGCCTAATCATCTTTTGGGAGATGGTTGGTTGGGTCATGTAGATGTGCAGTAAGGTTTTGGAATTTTGATTTTGCCCTGGGGGGTCAAATGGGGGTCGAAAAATGACGTTTTTTATGCTAAAAGCCCCGTCTTCTCTGAACTTCTCTTACATTTTACTCAGCAGCCTTATCATTTTTTGGGGGATGATTGGTGTTGTCACGTAGATGTGCAGTAAGGTTTCGGAATTTTGATTTTGCCCCAGGGGGTCAAATGGAGG
This sequence comes from Saccostrea cuccullata, assembly GCF_032062105.1. NCBI lineage: Eukaryota > Metazoa > Mollusca > Bivalvia > Ostreida > Ostreidae > Saccostrea > Saccostrea cuccullata. Next base: position 6,579 of record NW_026921325.1, read on the forward strand.
TAGAAAAATGATGTTTTTTTATGCAAAAAGCCCCGTCTTCCCTGAACTCCTTCTACATTTTACACAGTAGCCTAATCATCTTTTGGGAGATGGTTGGTGGTGTCATGTAGATATGCAGTAAGGTTTCGGAATTTAGATTTTGCCCCGGGGGGTCAAATGGGGGTTGAAAAATGACGTTTTTTGTGCAAAAAGTCCCGTCTTCCCTGAACTCCTTCTACATTTTACTCAGCAGCCTAATCACCTTTTGGGGGATGATTGGTGGTGTCATGTAGATGTGCAGTAAGGTTTCGGAATTTTGATTTTGCCCCAGGGGGTCAAATGGGGGTCGAAAAATGACGTTTTTTATGCAAAAAGCCCCATCTTCCCTGAACTCCTCTTACATTTTACTCAGCAGCCTTATCATCTTTTGGGGGATGATTGGTGTTGTCATGTAGATGTGCAGTAAGGTTTCGGAATTTTGATTTTGCCCCGGGGGGTCAAATGGGGGTCGAAAAATGATGTTTTTTATGCAAAAAGCCCCGTCTTCCCTGAACTCCTTCTACATTTTACACAGTAGCCTAATCATCTTTTGGGAGATGGTTGGTTGGGTCATGTAGATGTGCAGTAAGGTTTCTGAATTTAGATTTTGCCCCGGGGGGTCAAATTGGGGTGGAAAAATAACGTTTTTTATACAAAAAGCCCCGTTTTCCCTGAACTCCTCTTACATTTTACTCAGCAGCCTATTCATCTTTTGAGAGATGGTTGGTGGGGTCATGTAGATGTGCAGTAAGGTTTCGGAATTTTTATTTTGCCCTGGGGGGTCAAATGGGGGTCAAAAAATGACATTTTTTATGCAAAAAGCCCCGTCTTCCCTGAACTTCTCCTACATTTTACACAGTAGCCTAATCATCTGTTGGGAGATGGTTGGTGGTGTCAGGTAGATGTGCAGTAAGGTTTTGGAATTAAGATTTTGCCCTGGGGGGTCAAATATGGGTCGAAAAATGACGTTTTTTGTGAAAAAAGCCCTGTCTTCCCTGAAGTCTTCCTTAATGTTACTCAGAAGCCTAATCATCTTTTAGGAGAGTTAAATATTTTGAAAATTATGTAAAACATCAACGTCAAGGGGTAAAAAAAAGCATCACATGCTGGGAAACACCTTGAATTCTTATGAGTAATTAATGTATATGTCAAATGTGAGAGTCATATCTCATCTCAATCAAAAGTTATAAGCAAATGCAACATTTTTGAAAAGTAGAGGCTTGACCTCTTCAAGGTCAAGGTCACAGAGTAAAAATCATGATTTATTTGGAAAGGTCTTATCACAGGTAATAATATACATGCATTATGATATGAATGCCCTAACTTTTCTCCTTCAAAATGATGAATTTATAACAATTTAATTTTTTTGCAAGTAGGTCAAACTTCTAGGTCACAGGTAAAAAAAAAAAACAAGATTTGTTTGTGAAACACTATGCGCCCGGCGGCAACAAAGTTCAAAAAATCTATTTTTAGCATATTGATCACAGTCAAGGTCACAAGGTCATTGACCATGGTGTCATTCGAAAGAACTTAATCAATGGAGTATGCATACCAAATATGAAGTCTCTATCTCCTATGGTTCAAAAGTTATGGCAAAAAGTGTAAAGAGCTATTTTTAGCATATAGGTCACAGTCAAGATCACAAGATCATTGACCTTGCCGTCGTTTGAAAGGACTTTATCGATATCGTATGCATACCAAATATGAAGTTCCTATCTCCTATGGTTAAAAAGTTATGGCAAAAAGTGTAAAAAGCTATTTTTAGCATATAGGTCACAGTCAAGGTTGCAAGATCATTGACCTTGATGTTGTTTGAAAGGATTCTATTAGTGGAGTATGCATACCAAATATGAAGTCCCTATCTCCTATGGTTAAAAAGTTATGACAAACAGTGGAAAAAGCTATTTTTAGCATATAGGTCACAGTCAAGGTCACAAGGTCATTGACCTTGATGTCATTTGAAAGGACTTTATTACTGGAGTATGCATACCAAATATGAAGTCTCTATCTCTTATTGTTCAAAAGTTATGGCCAAGGTTAAAGTTGACAACAGACAGACAGACAAACAGATAAACAGACAAACAGACAAAAAGACAAACAGACAGGACAAAAACAATATACGCCCGGGATCTATCGATCCGGGCGCATAAAAAAACCATGCCATTCTCACAGGTAAATACTAATACATAAGTTTAATATTCAGTAGATATGACCGTGATGACCAAGGTTAAATTTATTGAGACAGATGGACAGTCTGACATACAAATATACATATTTCTATATGAATTGGGTAAAATTGGCCCAGTGGTTCTAGAGAAGTTAAAAATGTAAAAAGTTTTCAGACAAACAGATGGACGACACGTCACGACAGACGTTACATGTTAAGGAAACCAGAAAAGCTCAAATGAGTGTTTTGAAAGGGTTAGAATATGGTTGCAGTATTTGAAAAGCTGTTTTTTTCATGCAGAGATATACATGACCAACATATTCATGTTTTATATTTTCTTTAGTAATTTGTTTGTTTGTTGTGAATACATCTCTCTTGGGAATTTTTCCCTCATATGGAGACACCACCAAATAATAATGAAGACAAGATGTGTTTGTGAAACACTGATGTCCCTGTATGGAAGCCTATGGCGAAGGTTGAAGTTTCTCAAATATATGTCAAACTCAAAGTTCAAGGTCAAAGGATTCAAATTGTTAGTATCAGAAGAAAGTCTTGTCACAAGGAATGCACATGTGAAATAAAGATATCCCTAGTAATTCCTGTTCAAAAGTTAATTGCCAAGGTTAATTTTTTTTAAGTGGTTCAAACTCTAGGGTCAAGGTCAAACATATTTATAATTGTTGACAGTTCACAATGAATACACATGTTAAGCATGAAAGCCCTAGCACCTATTGATCAAAATTTAGGCCAAGTTTAAAGTTTGGTATTTTTCTTGTAAAAATGTGTATCCTAGGTCAAGGGATTTCAGGTAAAAATTAATGGTACCCAAATAAAAGGTCTTAATTGTCACAAGAAATAAACCTATAAAATGTAGAAGCCATTTGTGTAGCCCATCCCACTTAAAACTTATGGGCAAGGTTATAATTTCTGCAGACAAATAGACAGACATAATATAAACACAAGAAACAAAATATGTATAATTAGTCAAATGGAAAAAAATATACTATTTAATTGGAATCACAAAATAGATTGTTATTTCAGGGACAGGGAGTGGGTAGGGAGATTGGAATCCCCCCATCCCCCCCCCCCCCCTCTGGAATTTGCTTTGTTATTTAAACAAGACTATATACTGAAGCAAATAAAAAATGACTTTGGACATCCTCCCCCTAACTGAGAAAACATTGACCACACTATCATTGTTTTTATTTTGTTTATTTAATTTCAGTTTTTTTTTCTCCTGCTTGTCAGGAAATTCTGGGCTGGAAATTTTTTGACTGAGATGTGAACCCCTCTCCCTACTCCCGAAAAAAAATTCTGGATCCGCACCAGTATTGGCAGTAACTGAATGTCACATCGACAATGGCAGATAACTTCACAATATGAAATTCGTCTAGTGTGCCATGCGATGATCTTTGACCCTTTTTGAACTTTAACCTAATCGTTTGGGTTTATTTTACTCCCCACTATACTTAAACTTGTACTTACCGACTGCCATACATGTTTGTCTCGTCAACTTCATGAAATATAAATCCAGTTATAACACAAAATGAATTAATCCAATGCACACCAGACTGCAGCCATTTGTGCTAATTCCATTCGACAAACCTTCGTCGATTCCGTCACCTTATCAGATGAAGTGGGAATCGGCCGAGGTGTGCCAAATGGTGTTTAATCTAAAAATATGATAATGGGTGACGCAACGTGATGTGATGTAGAAATTTACATGTTAACATGTATAGTACAAGAACAAATTTTAAATTAATTCATAACAAACGATGTTTTAACAAAACTTTTCCATCTAGCCTATTCCAAACAGTATGTGCTGTGTGATTGTGGTGTCGACGGGGGGGGGGGGGGGGGGGGGGGGGATTAATAAATTTAAAAAGGTCCTATTATGAGCAAAACATTTATCAAAATCTAATTTACATCATTAATAGAATTCAAACTGGTATATAATGAATTAAGCATGTAAAATAAATATAAGAGGTTCTGAGTTATAGGTCACAGGGCCGGTCTGAGAATTTCATACTCAGTTTGATGAATACATGTAAATCATTGGTGTCGGAAGCAAATTCAAAGTGGGGGGGCTAGGTGTAAAAAAAAATTTTTATACCTTCTAAAAAAAACCTGACAAGCAAAAAAAAAAAAAAAAAAAGAAAACGAAAACATCAATTTCCCAAACACGAAAATCCTATTTCGGGGGGGGGGGGGGGGGGGGGGGGGGGGGGGGGGGTTGAATTCGAACTTCAGTACCATAATTTTGTTTTCTATACACTACCTTTTTCCCATTTTTTACCTACATGTATACTGCCATGTGTCTGTGGAAAGTGGGGGGGGGGGCTAAACCTATGAAGCAATGTTCAATATCTATACTAAGTATATGTTTGGAAAAAAAGCACCGGCCCTAGCCCCCCCCCCCCCCCCCCCTCCCCCGGTTCCGACGCCTATGTAAATTATAGAATTATTTTGACTTTTTCCTTGGAAAGCCGGCCAATATGTAGGAGCGTGTTTTAGACTAGTTCATTTTTTTTTTTACAGGGTGAGGGCTAAAATAGGCTTTGCCTTCTTTCTAATGCCATGCATTCATTCAGACATTTGTAAATAAATTTTTCTATAAATAGAAAGGAGAAAATGTATGACTGGACTGGGATTGAACCATGGATCCCTGCATCACTAGTCAGGTGCTCTACTAGCTGCAGATCTGTAGCTCTCCGAAAAAAAAAATATATATTGATAAACCGGACTATCAATATATTTTTTCGGAGAGCTACAGATCTACAGCTAGTGCTCTACCGACTGAGCTACCCAGGCCTATCAATATACATGTACACAGTCCACTCCAGCCATACACTTTCAATTTCTTCTTTAATTTCCTCTTACAAATAAAATCATGTTACAATAATTAGTTCAAAAATTGGTCTCAACATTGAAATATAAATAAAAATATGAGATGAAAACAAATGAAATATTTCTGTTACTCATTGTATTACTGAAAACTATTATAAAATTAATGTTAAAAATCCCTTGACACAAATTTGTATTTTATCTTTTCATCTGTCACTTGAACATCACCGTACTTTCTATTTTACAAGCCATTAATTTAAGATAAAGTGGGGTGGGTGTTACCTTAATTTTTTTTTTAGACTGAATGATCTAGTTTTATTTATACTTGTAATGTATACATTACATGTGCATGTAACACTTATCTGCTATTTCATGTATCCAGGCAGGCATAGGGTATGATTGGAATCATAGTGTGATAGGCTTCGGAAGCAAATTGAAAGTGTGTGTGTGTGTGTGGTCGGGGGGGGGGTAATTAAAAGAGGGGCCAAACCGAAAAAGTATAAGCCTAATTTTCCATGTAAGTTATTGTATTTTTGTGATGACCCCCACCCCCAACCGTTCCGACGTTTATGACGTGTTACCATCCCGCCCCCCCCCCCATTTGGATCTCAAGAACTAACTAAGTTTTTTTTACTTACAGTCAGTTAAGAAGCGTTCTCTTCGTATTCATCACATTCATATGGAAGCCGCCATGCTGACTCAAGTTAACTGCAATTGCAATCGGGTTTGATGTTTAGAATTCTGCGCATGCGCATTTCGATATCCAGAATGAATCGAAAGTGAATCTCACCCGTCCCGGAGACTCGTTCAAAAAAAATCGAAATGTCGTGAAAGTTGCCTCTCCTGAATATTGTACAGTCGAAGATCAAAAGCCTGAGAGTATGGCGCAATTTATAACCCATGTCTTTTGTTTTTGCTTACTTCTGGAGATTTGCCTGTCAGCATCTGTTGATTATGACAAAAAAGGTAACCAACCTAGCAGTAGCACTCGCTGAATCAGCTGAGTTAAGCATCATTTCATCCTGTCCATCAGTAGCGCAGTGTCGTAGCATTTCCTTGATCAACCAAGTATTTAATGCAGAGATTTCTAGTGGCAATATTGTCATTAGTCACACACTAGCCCCATAAGTATAATGTCCTTACATTTACTATAATGTCTTTAATTGGACTCGAATGTTGAAAGCTACAAAAATTTATAAAATGATTTTTTATACCCTTAATTTAATGTACCATGGACTTATTTGCTGTAAATCATTCAAATTTCTCTCTAATTTTAATCTCCAACAACAAGGGGGTGCTAAACGAACTGCTAAGAATTGTTGCAAAACCCCTTAATTTTATTGATATTTACAGTTACAGCTTTGGTGAAGAATACATATTCTAGTATATTCTTATTAAGGGTAAAAATGAGGTCTACCGAGAAACACCATCTCATTAAAACTATGATTTATGATCTTAAAAATAATACAGGATGGTGGTTTAAGTGCCCCCCCTAGTGGAAGTTTAAACCCGCCACTGAATTTCAAATTGCATAAACTTGAAGGAATATACAGTTAATATTCCCAGTGTGTTTACTCTGAATTATAAATTTCATCAAAGTTTAGATATCTAATGATCTCTATCAAATCAACAAACAACATGAATTTTCAGTCCTAGAGTAATTCTATAGAAAATGTTATCATTTTTTGTAAGATAAAAAGAATCCACTTTAAAATCCACTTTTCATTTCTTTACAATATTGATAGTAAAACATGTGACTGTTCCTTATTACATTATTCTGGAATGTTCAGAAAAGCATTGCAATCAAAGCAAGATAAATGTGGTCTCATCTCACCATTTCAATACCCCCCGCTTGAAAAAGGGAGTAATGTAACTTTTTCTTTTTTGTAGCAAATGTCTGTACGTCCGTCCGTCCGTCAGAGGTCAACTTTGGGGTACCCAACTTAATACAGACTCTTAAACCACTGAGTGAAATTTAATGAAACTTTCAAAAAATCTTGATTACTATTGCCATTCAAGCACAGCTTCCTATTTTATTCAAACATGCCAAAAATTTTGGGTATCCCGGCCACCGCAAAACATGGACTTTGCTTTAATTATAAAAATAGTGTCAAACTAGGACAACTCAAAATTTAGTGAGCTCATTGCTGAGAACTCTAGTTACGATATATCTAGTTTTGTATAAGCATATCATTCAAACCAAATATAAAATTTTAGTATTCACAAATTGTTAAAGACCAAATTCTTAGAGAAAGATCACATTGAGGAGGGGGAGTGATCAGTACCAGTGATGTTATTCAAAGGACAACAGACCAATACCCAAGATGTCAAAAACTATATCACAAAAGAACTTCAGAAACAACTGTGACAGATGAGAGGGTTGCTGATATTGTGGATAACATGTTTTGTGTCTAGTTTTGAGTGAAACTACATAAAATTATTACGGCCGAGGATGAACTTTATCTGGGACGAAAACATCAAATGGCAGGAAAAAACATAAAGGATAACGTTTTATAAAATGATTCAGTTTCGAAAAACTACAAAGAAATTCTTTATTTTTTTAATCTTCAATAAAAGAAATCATCATAATAAAAAAAGTCTGAATATTGAAATGAAAAAATAATTAATCCATTTATCCGTCGTGCATGTGAACATTTACCACCATCGGATTTTTTTTTTTATAATTTTCTGGCTAACAATTTCTAAAATCTTCAATATTTTCGATTGTTCGTGCGTTAACAAAATTTTATCGTTAGAAAGATTTCTCTTCAGAATCGATCACTATTAATTATCTTCACCCTTTCATTACGAATATAGACAAACGCTAGAGGAAATTCGAGCATTAATTCTGACATAAATTTCTGTACTACTTCGTGTTTGTAGCCTTTGTACAAAATAAAACATCTTTTGTAAACTATATGCCGATTATGCTGAATATTTATCTTATATCCCATTTCTTAAAAAATAATTTTATTATCGTCGGACGTCCAATTACGGCAAATTGAGCCAGTTTCTGTGGACGGTCTTTTTTTCTACAGGTTTCGTGGACGATATAACACTTACAAGTAACAAACAGCAGTGAAGATTGAAAAGAAATATTTAATGATGTCAATGTTTTAATAATATACGTATTTTCAATTATTTTTTGAAATAGAATTTAAACATATGGAGTTTTCTAACCCGCGTGTATACAAGGCGGGTACATGAAAGAGTTTGGCATGCGACAAGGCCATTCTCTTCAAAATAAGCAACCTCAGATTATCAGGTAGCTGACCTGTCAATCAAATCAGAAGCTGTTGTTTTTTAATGATTGACAGGCGGTAAATTATTGATCTTGAATCAGGTAGATTTTGGGGGCGTTAACATAAAACTGGGTGTTTAAGTATATTTACTGATTCTTTTCAAAGTTTTTCACAACAATTATTCATTTTTCTATGAAGACATTTAGCTGTGTCGGAAACCTGGAAATATGTCCATAGGACATTAATGCTCCACCCCAGGTCTCATTTGTATTGCAACACGAAAAGGAATGTGCCTCAATTGCATAAAGGTTCAAGGTTAAGGTAAAGGAGGAAAATATTTTGGACACAGCTGCACAGCTCTCACTAATAAGTTTCAGTATAGACATGTATTAACAAAAATATCTTCATAAGTTATTTAAAACTGAGCTACATGCAAATTAAATAAAATAACATGGTCAAGGTTACAGGGTCAGGGACTCAGGGTAAAAATATTGAAGTGAACATGTAATAAAAGATACATACATTTGTAGGTATTGTCAGCCTTTATTTACCTGCCTGGCTTTTACAATGTACTTATAGGTTTGCTTTATATTTACCTGTAGGGATTTTTGGAGTTCCCGGTTGTCTGGCGGGTTATGGAGTCTTTAAATATCTGTCTGCGGTAGATTTTCTCCTCCACTGTACCACACGTAATGAGGCGGTAGATAACGACATTTTTATCCTGACCAATCCTGAAGACCCTATCCACAGCCTGGGCATCAGTGGCAGGGTTCCAGCTAGGATCATCTAAATTACAACACATACTGTCCTAGTGCATGTAAACTGCTGGATATACTGGCATATATGTATTTGTATGGGCAATATTTTTCTTTACAATTAACTAATAATTTTTTTCTTGTTCAATGCCTCAAAAAAAAAAATCTTTTTAAAACAATATGAGTGCCATGGCAACAAATTAAAGAGTGGTGCATGAGACAGCAATTTTCATGTCTTTTTGAAGAATTTTTACATTGAACTAAAAGATTATGATGAGACTTTAGATTTGTTGGTGTGTACTTATAATAAATATGAATATTTATATGGTCTACCATGTGCACCATGTCATTCTGAAATCAGACCCAAACTCTATTCGCTTCCATTTTTACTCACATATGATGACTCTATCTGCAGCTGTCAAAGTCAGACCCACACCTCCCACCTAATTAAAACAAAATTTAAATTAAAAAAAAATTCTAAATAACTTCAGACTTTAAATTCATTTAAATAAAAATCTGTTCAGTAGCAAACAATGTTTAAATGCATTTCTAACTTCAACTGCTTCTGATCATACATGTAGTTAAAGTCCATAAAAATTAAATTACTTGAATATTTTCATTTATTGGACATGTGATCTCATCTCCACAGGGTTACATTTGGATGAGAAGAACATGTCCATTCAATCTAATGAACATGTATTATTTCAAACCAGTGTCAGATAACCTGTGTTGTGAGTAGGAACACGGAGTAACTCATGTCCTCCTGGAATGTGGCGATTCTTCTGTCTCTCTCGCTCAGCTGAGTAATAGTGCCATCCAGCCGCATGACCTTGTGACCCTGATACAATTTAACCTTATCATTAAATACACAGGTTCTCTAAGAATGTACAATTGTACATTGATTAAAGAGAGCTGAAGCAGATTGGGAATCTACTATACAATATTATTTTTAAATAATTTCTTTCCTTAACATCACTAGATACAACAAGAGGCCCATGGGCCACATCGCTCACCTGAGCACTGTGGTTTGGAAAAAGTAGAATTTGTTTATTATTGAAAAGCTTAAATCCAAAAGTAGGCCCATGACCAATCATGGCTTTGCTATTCTTGAGAAGAAGATTTTTAAAGAATTTTCCTAAATATTTCTATGTAAAACTTTGGTCGGCCATTGTGGCCCCGCCCTACCCCCGGGGGTCATGATTTGAACAAACTTGAATCTACACTACCTGAGGATGCTTCCATATAAATATGATCAATCATGGCTTTGTTATTCTTGAGAAGAAGATTTTTAAAGCATTTTCCTATATATTTCTATGTAAAACTTTTCGGCCAGTGTGGCCCTGCTCTGCCCTCGGGGGTCATGATTTGAACAAATTTGAATCTACACTAAGATGCTTCCATATAAATATGATCAATTATGGTTTTGTTATTCTTGAGAAGAAGATTTTTAAAGAATTTTCCTATATATTTCTATGTTAAATTTTGGTCGGCCATTGTGGCCCCGCCCTACCCCCGGGGGTCATGATTTGAACAAACTTGAATCTACACTACCTGAGGATGCTTCCATATAAATATGATCAAAAATGGCCTTGCTTTTCTTGAGAAGAAGATTTTTAAAGAATTTTCCTATATATTTCTAGGTAAAATTTTGGTTGGCCATTGTGGCCCCGCCCTACCCCAGAGGGTCATGATTTGAACAAACTTGATTCTACATTACCTGAGGATGCTTCCATATAAATATGATCAATTGTGGCTTTGTTATTCTTGAGAAGAAGATTTTTAAAGAATTTTCCTATATATTTCTATGTAAAACTTTGGTCGGCCATTTTGGCCCCGCCCTACCCCCGGGGGTCATGATTTGAACAAATTTGAATCTACACTACCTGAGGATGCTTCCCTATAAGTTTCATCTTTCCTGGCACAGTGGTTCTTGAGAAGAAGATTTTTATACCATGCCACCAAATTTTCATTAATTCCAAATTATCTCCCCTTGAATGAGGGCGTGGCCCTTCATTGAACAAACTTGAATCCCCTTAACCCAAGGATACTTTGTGGCAAGTTTGGTTGAAATTGTCGCCAGCGGTTCTTGAGAAGTCGAGAATGTGAAAAGCTTACAGACAGACAACGGACAGACGGACGCCGGACAAAATGTGATCAGAAAAGCTCACTTGAGCCTTCGGCTCAGGTGAGCTAAAAACTATTTGCTAGATACAACATAAATCACTATGACTTCACCGTATCCATAATTTGGTATACAGTACTGATATCTCAGTAGATTGATTTTTTCAGTATATTAAATTTCATGATCATGAAAGATGACACTTCTTTATACCACTGAATACTATTTTACAAATAAAGAATTAAGAAAACATGTTTAATATGCTTCCATGTTAACCCAAATTCTACTACAGAAAATAAAAGTATGACACACCTTTATGAAGAATATTGCACTGACACTTGGACCAGCCTAATAGGAATGTGACCTTGACCTTACCCTGTTGGAGATAAGCTGTTGGATAATGTCCAGCATCTTCCTGGACTGAGAGAAGACGAGACAGCGATGTCCCTCCCGCTTCATCTGGTCCAGTAAATCCATAATGATGATCAGTTTCCCCGACTCCTGGATCAGGACATTGTCTGGCATGTTCTTGATTTGATTGGCTGCGCACTGGTGGCCTTCCTCTGACTCAAGGGCGGAGTCATCTAACCTACACACACACAGACAATATAAAATGTTCATGTGAATCATATACAGTTATATTTCAATAAAGTATTACACATACACATAGATTCTAAATCAATATTCAGAGTAATAAGAATATGGCATGTACTATTCTATGATTGTATGCATTTATCCTATAAATCCTTGTGATCAGTACTTACGCATGCTCTCCATCCAGACCAAGTTGAGCGCACGCTCTCCGTGACAAGAGACGAGGATGGTCACAGATTCTTCAAAT